>NC_057814.1:288032257-288271599 GCF_018294505.1 Triticum aestivum | reverse complement strand
AAACGAGGGTCCTGTTGATCGGGAGGGGTGTGGCGTATCGCAAAACGGATGAAACGGACCTCCTACGGTCGAAACGGGGGTCCTGTTGGTCGGGAGGGGTGTGGCGTGCCGCAAAACGGACGAAACGGACCTCCTACGGTCGAAACGGGGGTCCTGTTCATCGGGAGGGATGTGGCGTACCCCAAAACGGGACTCCACGGGATACTGTTCATCTGCACCGTCGACCTCCTCCAGCCTCCACGGGCTCCTGTTCATCTAGCCTCCACCACGCGCTACTCCACCGGCTACTGTTCAACCACCCGTCCACGGGCACCCCTCCACCGTCTACTGTTCATCCAGCCCTCCACACCACGGGGTCCTGTTCAACCACCCCTCCACGGGCACCCCTCCACCGTCTACTGTTCATCCAGCCCTCCACCACACCACGGGGTCCTGTTCATCCAGAGGCAACGCCACCGCTCACTGTTCATCCAAACCCCCCCGCAACGCTCACTGTTCATCCCAGAGGCAGCATCGATCGGCTTTGGTTAGCAGCAGTAGCAAAGGAATCGCTCGATCGGGTTTAGTTAACAGCCATCGATCGATCGCTCGGGTTCAGTAACGCGTAGCCTGCAGTGCAATCGCTCGGGTTCAGTTAGAGCCCAACGCCTTGCTCGGGTTCAGTTAGAGCCAATGCGTCACACACACGCGCGTACGTGTACGAGAGAAACGCGCATCGCTCGGCCCTCGACCTCCCACCGTAACCGGGAACTCCCTGAAATTTTCCTCGCCCTCGCTTCTACCACAGTTTTTCGTCATGGATGGCCCAAAGAATGTCATGCAGCTGCGTCTCCGGCCCGCCCAGGACAAAAAGCCCATTTTCTGTCATGATTTTTTGTCATAGAAGTAGGAGCCCACCACATCTATGATGGTACCGGGTTTTGTCACAATTATCGTCATAGAAGTGTCATATGTATGTTAGAAAAAAATTTCGTTCGGCCCAAAATGTCACGGATGTGTCTTTTTTTTGTAGTGTATATATCAATCTTTACCACTCGACCATTTCGGGACTCCTCGTCATGTATGTGATCTCATCCGGGACTCCGAACAACATTCGGCAACCAAATCAGAAAACTCATATAATACTATATCGTCAACGAACGTTAAGCGTGCGGACCCTATGGGTTCGAGAACTATGTAGACATGACCGAGACACCTCTCTGGTCAATAACCAATAGTGGGACCTAGATGCCCATATTGGCTCCTACATATTCTATGAAGATATTTATCGGTCGAACCGTTATGACAACATATGTAATTTACTTTGTCTATCGTATGTTACTTGCCCGAGATTCGATCGTCGGTATATTTATACCTAGTTCAATCTCGTTACCGGCAAGTCTCTTTACTTGTTCCGTAATACATGACCTCGTGACCAACTCCTTAGTTGCTTGCAAGCTTATGATGTGTATTACCGAGAGGGCCCAGAGAAACCTCTCCGATACTCGGAGCGACAAATCCTAATCTTGATCTATGCCAACTCAACAAACACTTTTGGAGATACCTGTAGAGCATCTTTATAATCACCCAGTTACGTTATGACATTTGATAGTACACAAGGCGTTCCTCCGGTATCCGGGAGTTGCATAATCTCATAGTCGAAGGAATATGTATTTGACATGAAGAAAGCAATAGCAATAAAACTGAACGATCATTATGCTAAGCTAACGAATGTGTCTTGTCCATCACATCATTTTCCTAATGATGTGATCTTGTTATAAAATGACAACTCATGTCAATGGTTAGGGAACCTTAACCATCTTTGATCAATGATCTAGTCTAGTAGAGGCTCACTAGGGACAAAATGTTTGTTTATGTATTCACACATGTATTAAGGTTTCCGATCAATACAATTCTTGCATGAATAATAAACCTTTATCATGAATAAGGAAATATCAAATAACAACCTTATTATTGCCTCTAGGGCATATTTCCTTGAGTCCCCCACTTGCACTAGAGTCAATAATCCAGTTCACATCGCCATGTGATTAACACCAAGAGTTCACATCGTCATGTGATTAACACCCATAGTTCACATTGCCATGTGACCAACACTCAAGGGTTTACTAGAATCAATAATCTAGTTCACATCACCATGTGATTAACATCCAAAGAGTACTAAGGTGTCATTATGTTTTGCTTGTGAGAGAAGTTTAGTCAACGGGTCTGCTACATTGAGATCCGTATGTATTTTACAAATTTCTATGTCTACAATGCTATGCATGGAGCTACTCTAGCTAATTCCTCCCACTTTCAATATGTATCCAGATTGAGACTCAGAGTCATCTGAATTGGTGTCAAAGCTTGCATCAATGTAACCCTTTTAGAACGAACTCTTTATCACCTCCATAACCGAGAAACATTTCCTTAGTCCACTTAGGTAACTAAGGATAATTTTTAACCGTTGTCTGGTGATCTACTCCTGGATCACTATTGTACCCCCTTGTCAAACTCGTGGCAAGGTACACAATAGGTCTGGTACACAGCATGGCATACTTTATAGAACCTATGGTTGACGCATAGGGAATGACTTCCATTCTCTTTCTATCTTCTGCTGTGGTCGAGCTTTGAGTCTTACTCAACTTCACACCTTGTAACATAGGCAAGAACCCTTTCTTTGACTGATCCATTTTGAACTTCTTCAAAAATTTATCAAGGTATGTGTTTTGAAAGTCCTATTAAGCGTCTCGATCTATCTCTATAGATCTTGATGCCCAATATGTAAGCAGCTTCACCGAGGTCTTTCATTGAAAAACACTTATTCAAGTATCCTTTTATGCTATTCAGAAATTCTGTATCATTTCCAATAAATAATATGGCATCTACATATAAAATCAGAAATGCTATAGAGCTCCCACTCACTTTCTTGTAAATACAGGCTTCACCGAAAGTCTGTATAAAACCATATGCTTTGATAACCTCATCAAAGCATATATTCTAACTCCAAGATGCTTGCACCAGTCCATAGATGGATCGCTGGAGCTTGCACACTTTGTTAGCACCTTTAGGATCGACAAAACCTTCTAGTTGCATCATATACAACTCTTTTTTAAGAAATCCATTAAAGAATGCAGTTTTGACATCCATTTGCCAAATTTCATAATCATAAAATGCGGCAATTGCTAACATGATTCAGATGGACTTAAGCATCACTACGGGTGAGAAAGTCTCATCGTAGTCAACCCCTTGAACTTGTCGAAAACCTTTTTGCGACAAGTCGAGCTTTGTAGATAGTGATATTAGCATCAGCGTTTGTCTTCTCTTCAAGATACATTTATTTTCAATGGCTTACCGATCATCGGGCAAGTCCACCAAAGTCCACACTTTGTTCTCATACATGGATCCTATCTCAGATTTCATGGTCTCAGGCCATCTATCGGAATCTGGGCTCATCATTGCTTCTTCATAGTTTCTAGGTTCGCCATGGTCTAATAACATGACTTCCAGGACATGATTACCGAACCACTCTGGTGCGGAACATGCTCTGTTTGACTTACGAAGTCTAGTAGTAACTTGACACGAAGTTTCATGATCATCATCATTAGCTTCCTCTGTAGTTGGTGTAGGCATCACGGGAACGGATTTCTCTAATGTGCTACTCTCCAATTCGAAAGAAGGTACAATTACCTCATCAAGTTCTACTTTCCTCCCATTCACTTCTTTCGAGAGACCCCTTCTCTAGAAATGTTCCATTCTTGGCAACAAAGATCTTGCCTTCGAATCTGTAGTAGAAGGTGTACCCAATTGTTTCCTTAGGGTATCCTATGAAGACGCACTTCTCTGATTTGGGTTCAAGCTTATCAGGCTGAAGCCTTTTGACGTAAGTGTCGCAACCCCAAACTTTAAGAAACAATAGCTTAGGTTTCTTGCCAAACCACAGTTCATACGGTTGCGTCTCAATGG
Source organism: Triticum aestivum (assembly GCF_018294505.1). NCBI lineage: Eukaryota > Viridiplantae > Streptophyta > Magnoliopsida > Poales > Poaceae > Triticum > Triticum aestivum. The sequence continues at coordinate 288,267,657 of NC_057814.1, read as the reverse complement.
ATTTAGACGGTGCCCTATTTAACGTGAATGCAACTGTCTCTAATGCATAATCGCAAAACGATAGTGATAAATTGGTAAGAGACATCATAGATCGCACCATATCTAATAAAGTACTACTACGATGTTCGGACACACCATTACATTGTGGTGTTCCAGGTGGCGTGAGTTGTCAAACTATTCCACATTGTTTTAAATGAAGGCCAAACTCGTAACTCAAATATTTGCCTCCGTGATCAGATCGTAGAAACTTTATTTTCTTGTTAGGATGATTCTCCACTTCACTCTGAAATTCGTTGAACTTTTCAAATGTTTTAGACTTGTGTTTCATTAAGTATATATACCCATATCTGCTCAAATCATCTGTGGAGGTCAAAAAATAATGATACCCGCTGCGTGCCTCAACACTCATTGGACCGCATACATCGGTATCTATTATTTCCAATAAGTCATTGGCTCGCCCCATTGTTCCGGAGAACAGAGTTTTAGTCATCTTGCCCATGAGGCATGGTTCGCACGTATCAAACGATTCATAATCAAGTGATTCCAAAAGTCCATCTGCATCGAGTTTCTTCATGCGCTTTACACCAATATGACCTAAACGACAGTGCCACAAGTATGTTGCACTATCATTATCAACTTTGCATCTTTTGGCATCAATATGATGAATATGTGTATCACTACGATCGAGATTTAATAAACCATTTACACTAGGTGTATGACCATAGAAGGTTTTATTCATGTAAATAGAACAACAATTATAAGGAATAAATATATTGCAATAAACATGATCAATTCATATTCATGCTCAACGCAAACACCAAATAACATTTATTTAGGTTCCACACTAATCCCCGAAGGTAGCTGGAGTGTGCGATGGTGATCATATGAACCTTGGAATCATTTCCAACACACATCGTCACCTTGCCCTTAACTAATGTCAGTTTATTCTGCAACTCCTATTTTGAGTTACTAATCTTAGCAACCGAACCGGTATCAAATACCCAGGGGTTACTACGAACACTAGTAAGGTACACATCAATAGCATGTATATCAAAATATACTTTTGTTCACTTTGCCATCCTTCTTATCCGCCAAGTGTTTGGGGCAGTTCCGCTTCCAGTGAATATTCCCTTTGCAGTAGAAGCACTCAGTTTCAGGCTTGGGTCCATCTTTGGGCTTCTTCTCAGGAGTGGCAACTTGCTTGCCATTCTTCTTGAAGTTCCCTTTCTTTCCCTTGCCCTTTTGTCTTGAAACTAGTGGTCTTTTTAACCATCAACACTTGATGCTCTTTCTTGATTTCTACCTTCGCTGATTTCAGCATCGCAAGAGCTCGGGAATTGTTTTCATCATCCCTTGCATATTATTGTTCATCACGATGTTCTAGTAGCTTGGTGATAGTGACTAGGGAACTCTGTCAATGACTCATTTATCTGGAAGATTAACTCCCACTTAATTCAAGTGATTGTAGTTCCCCAGACATTCTGAGTATATGCTCACTAGCTGAGCTATTCTCCTCCATCTTGTAGGCAAAGTACTTGTCCGAGGTCTCATACCTCTCACCACGGGCATGACCCTGAAATACCAATTTCAGCTCTTGGAACATCTCATATGTTTCATGGCGTTCAAAACATTTTTGAAGTCTCGGTTCTAGGCCGTAAAGTAGGGCGCACTAAACTATCAAGTAGTCATCATATTGAGCTTGCAAAACGTTCATAACGTTTGTATCTGCTCCTGCAACAGGTTTCTCACCTAGCGGTGCATCAAGGACATAATTCTTGTATGTAGCAATGAGAATAATCCTCAAATCAGGGACACAGTCCGCATCATTGCTACTATCATCTTTCAACTTACTTTTCTCTAGGAACATATAAAAAATATATAGGAGCTACATTGCGAGCTATTGATCTACAACATACATATGCAAAACTATTACGACTAAGTTCATGATAAATTATGTTCAATTAATGAAATTACTAATGAAATCCCACTTAAATAGACATCCCTTAAATCATCAAAGTGATAAGTGATCCAAATCAACTAACCAATGTCCGATCATCATGTGAGATGGGGTAGTCATCATTGGTGAACATCTCTGTGTTGATCATATCTACTATATGACTCACGCTCGGCCTTTTGGTCTCTAGTGTTCCAAGGCCATGTCTGTACATACTAGGCTCGTCAAGTTTAACCCAAGTATTCCACTTGTGCAAAACTGTCTTACACCCGTTGTATGTGAACGTAGAGTCTATCACACCCGATGATCACGTGTTGTCTCAACACGATGAACTATAGCAACGGTGCATACTCAGGGAAACACTTTTATCTTGAAATTTAGGGAGGGATCATCTTATAATGCTACTGACGTACTAAGCAAAATAAGATGCATAATAGATAAACATCACATGCAAGCAAATATGTGACATGATATGGCCATCATCATCTCATGCTTTTGATCTCCATCTCCAAGGCATCATTGTGATCTCCATCATCATCGGCTCGACACCTTGATCTCCATCGTAGCGTCTGTAGGGTAACGTAGTAATTTCAAAAAAATTCCTACGCACACGCAAGATCATGGTGATGCATAGCAATGAGAGGGGAGAGTGTTGTCCACGTACCCTCGTAGACCGACAGCGGAAGCGTTATCACAACGCGGTTGATGTAGTCGTACGTCTTCACGATCCGACCGATCAAGTACCGAACGCACGGCACCTCCGAAGTTCTACACACGTTCAGCTCGATGACGTCCCACGAACTCCGATCCAGCCGAGTGTTGAGGGAGAGTTTCGTCAGCACGACGGCGTGGTGACGATGATGATGTTCCACCGACGCAGGGCTTCGCCTAAGCTCCGCGACGGTATTATCGAGGTGTAATCTGGTGGAGGGGGGCACCGCACACGGCTAAAATATCGTATATCAAGTGTGTTCTTAGGTGCCCCCCTTCCCCCGTATATAAAGGAGCAAGGGGGAGGCCGGCTGCCCTAGGCACGCCAAGGAGAGAGGGGGAGTCCTCCTCCTAGTAGGAGTAGGACTCCCCTTTCCTAGTGCTACTAGGAAAAGAAGGGGGGAAGGAAAGAGAGGGAGAGGGAGAGGGAAAGGGAAAGGGAAAGGGGGCTGCGCCCCCCTCTCCTAGTCCAACTAGGACTCCCCTTGGGAGGGGGCGCGCCACCTCATTGCTGCTGCCCTCTCTCTCCCCTCAAGGCCCACCAAGGCCCAATACTTCCCCGGGGGGTTCCGGTAACCCTCCGGCACTCCGGTTTAATCCGAAACTTTTCCGGAACACTTCCGGTGTCCGAATATAGTCGTCCAATATATCAATCTTAACGTCTCCACCATTTCGAGACTCCTCGTCATGTCCGTGATCACATCCGGGACTCCGAACAACCTTCGGTACATCAAAACATATAAACTCATAATATAACTGTCATCGTAACTTTAAGCGTGCAGACCCTTTGGGTTCGAGAACTGTGTAGACATGACCGAGACACCTCTCTGGTCAATAACCAATAGCGGGACCTGGATGCCCATATTGGCTCCCACATATTCTACGAAGATCTTTATCGGTCAGACCGCATAACAACATACGTTGTTCCCTTTGTCATCGGTATGTTACTTGCCCGAGATTCGATCGTCGGTATCTCGATACCTAGTTCAATCTCGTTACCGGCAAGTCTCTTTACTCGTTCCGTAATACATCATCCCGCAACTAACTCATTAGTCACAATGCTTGCAAGGCTTATAGTGATGTGCATTACCGAGTGGGCCCAGAGATACCTCTCCGACAATCGAAGTGACAAATCCTAATCTCGAAATACGCTAACCCAACAAGTACCTTTGGAGACACCTGTAGAGCACCTTTATAATCACCCAGTTACGTTGTGACGTTTGGTAGCACACAAAGTGTTCCTCCGGTAAATGGGAGTTGCATTATCTCATAGTCATAGGAACATGTATAAGTCATGAAGAAAGCAATACCAACATACTAAACGATCGGGTGCTAAGCTAACGAAATGGGTCAAGTCAATCACGTCATTCTCCTAATGAGGTGATCCTGTTAATCAAATGACAACTCATGTCTATGGCTAGGAAACATAACCATCTTTGATTAACGAGCTAGTCAAGTAGAGGCATACTAGTGACACTCTGTTTGTCTATGTATTCACACATGTATTATGTTTCCGGTTAATACAATTCTAGCATGAATAATAAACATTTATCATGATATAAGGAAATATATAATACTTTATTATTGCCTCTAGGGCATATTTCCTTCAGTCTCCCACTTGCACTAGAGTCAATAATCTATTTCACATCGCCATGTGATTTAACATCAATAATTCACATCACCATGTGATTAACACCCATAGTTCACATCTCTATGTGACCAACACTCAAAGGGTTTACTAGAGTCAATAATCTAGTTCACATCGCTATGTGATTAACACCCAAAGAGTACTAAGGTGTGATCATGTTTTGATTGTGAGATAATTTTAGTCAACGGGTCTGTCACATTCAGATCCGTAAGTATTTTGCAAATTTCTATGTCTACAATGCTCTGCACGGAGCTACTCTAGCTAACTGCTCCCACTTTCAATATGTATCTAGACCGAGACTTAGTGTCATCTAGATTTAGTGTCAAAACTTGCATCGACGTAACCCTTTACGACGAACCTTTTGTCACTTCCATAATCGAGAAACATTTCCTTATTCCACTAAGGATAACTTTGACCGCTGTCCAGTGATCTACTCCTAGATCACTATTGTACTCCCTTGCTAAAATCAGTGTAGGGTATACGATAGATCTGGTAGACAGCATGGCATACTTTATAGAACCTATGGCCAAGGCATAGGGAATGACTTTCATTCTCTTTCTATCTTCTGCCGTGGTCGGGCTTTGAGTCTTACTCAATTTCACACCATGTAACACAGGCAAGAAACTCTTTTCTTTGACTGTTCTATTTTGAACTACTTCAAAATCTTGTTAAGGTATGTACTCTTTGAAAAACTTATCAAGCGTCTTGATCTATCTCTATAGATCTTGATGCTCAATATGTAAGCAGCTTCACCGAGGTCTTTCTTTGAAAAACTCCTTTCAAACACTCCTTTATACTTTGCAGAATAATTCTACATTATTTCCGATCAACAATATGTCATTCACATATACTTATAAGAAATGTTGTAGTGCTCCCACTCACTTTCTTGTAAATACAGGCTTCACCGCAAGTCTGTATAACACTATATCCTTTGATCAACTTATCAAAGTGTATATTCCAACTCTGAGATGCTTGCACCAGTCCATAGATGGATCGCTGGAGCTTGCATATTTTGTTAGCACCTTTAGGATTGACAAAACCTTCTGGTTGCATCATATACAACTCTTCTTTAATAAATCCATTAAGGAATGCAGTTTTGTTTATCCATTTGTCATATTTCATAAAATGCGGCAATTGCTAACATGATTCAGACAGACTTAAGCATAGATACGAGTGAGAAACTCTCATCGTAGTCAACACCTTGAACTTGTCGAAAAACCTTTTTGCGACAATTCTAGCTTTGTAGATAGTAACACTACTATCAGCGTCTGTCTTCCTCTTGACGATCCATTTATTCTCAATTGCATGCCGATCATCAGGCAAGTCAACCAAAGTCCACACTTTGTTCTCATACATGGATCTCATCTCAGATTTCATGGCCTCAAGCCATTTTGCGGAATCTGGGCTCACCATCGCTTCTTCATAGTTCATAGGTTCGTCATGGTCTAGTAACATAACCTCCAGAACAGGATTACCGTACCACTCTGGTGTGGATCTTACTCTGGTTTACCTACGAGGTTTGGTAGTAACTTGATCTGAAGTTACATGATCATCATCATTAACTTCCTCACTAATTGGTGTAGGAGTCACAGGAACAAATTTTTGTGATGAACTACTTTCCAATAAGGGAGCAGGTACAGTTACCTCATCAAGATCTACTTTCCTCCCGCTCACTTCTTTCAAGAGAAATTCCTTCTCTAGAAAGGATCCATACTAAGCAACGAATGTTTTGCATTCGGATCTGTGATAGAAGGTGTACCCAACTGTCTCCTTTGGGTATCCTATGAAGACACATTTCTCCGATTTGGGTTTGAACTTATCAGGATGAAACTTTTTCACATAAGCATCGCAACCCCAAACTTTAAGAAACGACAACTTTGGTTTCTTGCCAAACCACAGTTCATAAGGCGTCGTCTCATCGGATTTTGATGGTGCCCTATTTAATGTGAATGTAGCTGTCTCTAATGCATAACCCCAAAACGATAGTGGTAAGAGACATCATAGATTGCACTACATCCAATAAAGTACGTTTATGACGTTCGGACACACCATTATGCTGTGGTGTTCCAGGTGGCATGAGTAGAGAAACTATTTCACATTGTTTTAACTGAAGGCCAAACTCGTAACTCAAATACTCTTCTCTACGATCAGATCGTAGAAACTTTATTTTCTTGTTACGATGATTTTCCACTTCACTCTGAAATTATATGAACTTTTCAAATGTTTCAGACTTATGTTTCATTAAGTAGATATACCCATATCTGCTCAAATCATCTGTGAAGGTGAGAAAATAACGATATCCGCCACGAGCCTCAATATTCATTGGACCACATACATCTGTATGTATGACTTCCAACAAATCTATTGCTCTCTCCATAGTACCGGAGAACGGCGTTTTAGTCATCTTGCCCATGAGGCATGGTTCGCAAGCATCAAGTGATTCATAATCAATTGATTCCAAAATCCCATCACTATGGAGTTTCTTCACGCGCTTTACACCAATATGACCTAAACGGCAGTGCCACAAATAAGTTGCACTATCATTATTAACTTTGCATCTTTTGGCTTCAATATTATGAATCTGTGCATCACTACGATCGAGATCCAACAAACCAATTTCGTTGGTGTGTATGACCATAGAAGGTTTTTTTATTCATGTAAACAGAACAACAATTGTTCTCTAACTTAAATGAATAACCGTATTGTAATAAACATGATCAAATCATATTCATGCTCAACGCAAACACCAAATAACACTTATTTAGTTTCAACACTAATCCCGAAAGTACAGGGAGTGTGCGATGATGATCATATCAATCTTGGAACTACTTCCAACAAACATCGTCACCTCGCCTTTTACTAGTCTCTGTTTATTCTACAAATCCCATTTCGAGTTACTACTCTTAGCAACCGAACCAGTATCAAATACCGAGGGGTTGCTATAAACACTAGTAAAGTACACATCAATAACATGTATATCCAATATACCTTTGTTCACTTTGCCATCCTTCTTATCCACCAAATAGTTGGGGTAGTTCCGCTTCTAGTTGACCAATCCCTTTGTAGTAGAAGCACTTAGTCTCAGGCTTAGGTACAGACTTGGGCTTCTTCACTTGAGTAGCAACTTGCTTGCCATTCTTTTGAAGTTCCCCTTCTATCCCTTTGCCCTTTTCTTGAAACTAGTGGTCTTGTTAACCATCAACACTTGATGCTCTTTCTTGATTTCTACCTTCGTCGATTTCAGCATCGCGAAGATCTCGGGAATTACTTTCGTCATCCCTTACATACTATAGTTCATCACGAAGTTCTACTAACTTGGTGATGGTGACTAGAGAATTCTGTCAATCACTATTTTATCTGGAAGATTAACTCCCACTTGATTCAAGCGATTGTAGTACCCAGACAATCTGAGCACATGCTCACTAGTTGAGCGATTCTCCTCCATCTTTTAGCTATAGAACTTGTTGGAGACTTCATATCTCTCAACTCGGGTATTTGCTTGAAATATTAACTTCAACTCCTGGAACATCTCATATGGTCCATGACGTTCAAAACGTCTTTGAAGTCCCAATTCTAAGCCGTTAAGCATGGTGCACTAAACTATCAAGTAGTCATCATATTGAGCTAGCCAAACGTTCATAACGTCTGCATCTGCTCCTGCAATAGGTCTGTCACCTAGCGGTGCATCAAGGACATAATTTTTCTGTGCAGCAATGAGGATAATCCTCAGATCACGGATCCAATCAACATCTTTGCTACTAACATCTTTCAACATAATTTTTTCTCTAGGAACATATCAAAAATAAACACAGGGAAGCAACAACGCGAGCTATTGATCTATAACATAATTTGCAAAATACTATCAGGACTAAGTTCATGATAAATTTAAGTTCAATTAATCATATTACTTAAGAACTCCCACTTAGATAGACATCCCTCTAATCATCTAAGTGATTACGTGATCCAAAGCAACTAATCCATGTCCGATTAACACGTGAGATGGAGTAGTTCCAATGGTGAACATCACTATGTTGATCATATCTACTATATGATTCACGCTCGACCTTTCGGTCTCTGTGTTCCGAGGCCATATCTGTATATGCTAGGCTCGTCAAGTTTAACCCGAGTATTCCGCGTGTGCAACTGTTTTGCACCCGTTGTATTTGAACGTAGATCCTATCACACCCGATTAACACGTGGTGTCTCAGCACGAAGAACTTTTGCAACGGTGCATACTCAGGGAGAACACTTTTATCTTCAAATTTTAGTGAGAGATCATCTTATAATGCTACCGTCAATCAAAGCAAGATAAGATGCATAAAGGATTAACATCACATGCAATCAATATAAGTGATATGATATGGCCATCATCATCTTGTGCTTGTGATCTCCATCTCCGAAGCACCGTGCTCGTGATCTCCATCTCCGAAGCACCATCATGATCACCATCGTCACCGGCGCGACACCTTGATCTCCATCGTAGTATCGTTGTCGCCTCGCCAAATAATTGCTTTTACAACTATCGCTACCGCTTAGTGATAAAGTAAAACTATTACATGGTGATAGCATCTCATACAATAAAGCGACAACCATATGGCTCCTGCCAGTTGCCGATAACTCGGTTACAAAACATGATCATCTCATACAACAAATTATATCACATCATGTCTTGACCATATCACATCACAACATGCCCTGCAAAAACAAGTTAGACGTCCTCTACTTTGTTGTTGCAAGTTTTTAGTGGCTGCAACGGGCTTAGGAAGAACCGTTCTTACCTACGCATCAAAACGACAACGATAGTTTGTCAAGTTGGTGCTGTTTTAACCTTCGCAAGGACCGGGTGTAGCCACACTCGGTTCAACTAAAGTGAGAGAGACAGACACCCGCCGGTCACCTTTAAGCAACGAGTGCTCGCAACGGTGAAACCAGTCTCGCGTAAGCGTACGCGTAATGTCGGCCTGGGCCGCTTCATCTCACAATACCGCTGAACCAAAGTATGACATGCTGGTAAGCAGTATGACTTATTTCGCCCACAACTCACTTGTGTTCTACTCGTGCATAGCATCAACGCATAAAACCAGGCTCGGATGCCACTGTAGGGTAACGTAGTAATTTCAAAAAAATTCCTACGCACACGCAAGATCATGGTGATGCATAGCAACGAGAGGGGAGAGTGTTTTCCACGTACCCTCGTAGACCGACAGCGGAAGCGTTATCACAACGCGGTTGATGTAGTCGTACGTCTTCACGATCCGACCGATCAAGTACTGAACGCACGTCACCTCCAAAGTTCTACACACGTTCAGCTCGATGACGTCCCACGAACTCCGATCCAGCCGAGTGTTGAGGGAGAGTTTCGTCAGCACGACGGCGTGGTGACGATGATGATGTTCCACCGACGCAGGGCTTCGCCTAAGCTCCGCGACGGTATTATCGAGGTGTAATCTGGTGGAGGGGGGCACCGCACACGGCTAAAATATCATATATCAAGTGTGTTCTTAGGTGCCCCCTGCCCCCGTATATAAAGGAGCAAGGGGGAGGCCGGCTGCCCTAGGCGCGCCAAGGAGAGAGGGGGAGTCCTCCTCCTAGTAGGAGTAGGACTGCCCTTTCCTAGTCCTACTAGGAAAAGAAGGGGGGAAGGAAAGAGAGGGAGAGGGAGAGGGAAAGGGGGCTGCGCCCCCCTCTCCTAGTCCAACTAGGACTCCCCTTGGGAGGGGGCGCGCCACCTCATGGCTGCTGCCCTCTCTCTCCCCTCAAGGCCCACCAAGGCCCAATACTTCCCCCGGGGGTTCCGGTAACCCTCCGGCACTCCGGTTTAATTCGAAACTTCTCCGGAACACTTCCGGTGTCCCAATATAGTCGTCCAATATATCAATCTTTACGTCTCGACCATTTCGAGACACCTCGTCATGTCTGTGATCACATCCGGGACTCCGAACAACCTTCGGTACATCAAAACATATAAACTCATAATATAACTGTCATCGTAACTTTAAGCGTGCGGACCCTTTGGGTTCGAGAACTATGTAGACATGACCGAGACACCTCTCTGGTCAATAACCAATAGCGGGACCTGGATGCCCATATTGGCTTCCACATATTCTACGAAGATCTTTATCGGTGAGACCGCATAACAACATACGTTGTTCCCTTTGTCATCGGTATGTTACTTGCCCGAGATTCGATCGTCGGTATCTCGATACCTAGTTCAATCTCGTTACCGGCAAGCCTCTTTACTCGTTCCGTAATACATCATCCCGCAACTAACTCATTAGTCACAATGCTTGCAAGGCTTATAGTGATGTGCATTACCGAGTGGGCCCAGAGATACCTCTCCGACAATCGGAGTGACAAATCCTAATCTCGAAATACGCTAACCCAACAAGTACCTTTGGAGACACCTGTAGAGCACCTTTATAATCACCCAGTTACGTTGTGACGTTTGGTAGCACACAAAGTGTTCCTCCGGTAAACGGGAGTTGCATAATCTCATAGTCATAGGAACATGTATAAGTCATGAAGAAAGCAATAGCAACATACTAAACGATCGGGTGCTAAGCTAACGAAATGGGTCAAGTCAATCACGTCATTCTCCTAATGAGGTGATCCCGTTAATCAAATGACAACTCATGTCTATGGCTAGGAAACATAACCATCTTTGATTAACGAGCTAGTCAAGTAGAGGCATACTAGTGACACTCTGTTTGTCTATGTATTCACACATGTATTATGTTTCCGTTAATACAATTCTAGCATGAATAATAAACATTTATCATGATATAAGGAAATATATAATACTTTATTATTGCCTCTAGGGCATATTTCCTTCAGCGTCATGGTCGTCTCGCCAACTATTGCTTCTACAACTATCACTAATGCATAGTGATAAAGTAAAGCAATTACATGGCGTTTGCATTTCATACAATAAAGAGCCAACCATAAGGCTCCTGCCGGTTGTTGATAACTTACAAAACATGATGATCTCATACAATAACATTTATCACATCATGCCTTGACCATATCACATCACAACATACCCTACAAAAACAAGTTAGACGTCCTCTACTTTGTTGTTGCAAGTTTTACGTGGCTGTTACGAGTTTCTAACAAGAATCATTCTTACCTACGCAAAAACCACAACGGTGTTTCGTCAAGTTTGCTATTTTAACCTTCTTCAAGGACCAGTCGCAGTCAAATTCGATTCAACTAAAGTAGGAGAAATAGACACCCGTCAGCCACCTTTATGCAAAACTAGTTGCGTGTCTGTCGGTGGAACCGGTCTCATGTGCGTGGACATGTAAGGTTGGTCCAGGCCGCTTTATCCCTCAATACTGCCGAATAAAAATAAGACATTGGTGGTAGGAAGTATGACTATCACCACCCACAAATCTTTGTGTTCTACTCGTGCATATCATCTACGCATAGACCTGGCTCATGATGCCACTGTTGGGAATCGTTGCATGGAAAACACAACTTTTTCTACGCACATGCAATGATCTATCCATGGAGATGCATAGCAACGAGGGGGACAGTGTGTCTATGTATCCTCGTAGACCGTAAGCGGAAGCTTTTTTCAATGCGGTTGATGTAGTCGAACTTCTTCGCGCTCCAAATGATCAAGTACCGAATGCACGACACCTCCGCGTTCTGCACACGTTCAGCTCTGTGACATCCCTCGCCTTCTTGATCCAGCAAGACGTCGATGTAATAGATGAGTTCCGTCAGCACGATGGCGTGGTGTCGGTGATGGTGAAGCGATCCTCGCAGGGCTTTATCTAAGCACTACGAAAATATGACCGAGGGAGTAAACGATGGACCGGGGCGCTGCACACGACTGAGACAATGTTGTGTGTCCCTATGTGGCGCCCCCTACCCATGTATATATAGGTGGGAGGGGAGGAGGCAGCCCTAGGGCGCCCCAAGAGACCTCGCGGTAACCCTAGTTTTGCTGTCTTGCCCTGTGCCCCCCTTTCCTTGTAAGAAGATGGGGGAAGGAAAGAAGGGGGGGAGGGAGAGGGAAGGAAGGGGGAGTCTACTCCAAACTTTCCTTTCCCTCTGCTCTTTCCTTCTCCTCCTCATAGGGCCGGCCTATATAGGGGCGCACCAGCCCATTGTGGGCTGGTGTGTTCCCTCTCTTGGCCCATAAGGCCCATATCTTTGCCGGGGGTGCCCGAAACTCCTTTCCGGTGATCCGATAAGTACCCGATACCCTCCGAAACAGTTCCTGTGTCTGAATACCATCGTCCTATATATCAATCCTTACCTCTTGACCATTTCGAAACTCCTCTTCATGTCCGTGATCTCATCCGAGGCTCCGAACAACATTCGGTCAGCAAATCACATAACTCATATAACACTATATCGTCAACAAATGTTAAGCGTGCGGACCCTACGGGTTCGAGAACTATGTATACATGACCGAGACACCTCTCTTGTTAATAAACAAAAGCAAAACATGGATACCCATATTGGCTCCTACATATGCTACGAAGATCTTTATTGGTCGAACTCTTATGACAATGTACGTAATTCCCTTTGTGTATCGGTATGTTACTTTGCCCAAGATTCGATCGTCGGTATCTTTATACCTAGTTCAATCTCGTTACCGGCAAGTCTCTTTCCTCTTTTTGTAATACATCACCTCGTGACCAACTCCTTAGTTGTTGGCTTGCAAGCTTATGATGTGTTTTACCAAGAGGGCCCAGAGATACCTCTTCGATACTTGGAGCGACAAATCCTAATCTCGATCTATGCCAACTCAACAAACACCTTCGGAGATACCTGTAGAGAACTACTACAGGATACTGCTAACGCGACACTACGATCTGAGACCCTTCGATGAAATTGTGTGCGATGCCATAATCGCAAACGGTGGTGTAAAAAACCGTCAAAAAGGTGCAAAACATTTGCGATGACGAATGCATCAAACACGGTTCAGATTTTAGTTCCGTGTGTGAAGCAGGGCATACGGTTGATCCAGACGAACTGTTTGCGATTAGATAGAACAACAGAAATGGGAAGCCATATCAATGTGTGTGCGATATACGGCATACGGTTCGCTCCGATGAACTGTTTGCTATTAGGGAAAGCAAAAGAAACGGTCAGCCAGATCACGGTGTGTGTGATATACGGCATACGGTTCGGTCGAATGAACTGTTTTCGATTAGGGAACAGAACATAAATGGTTCAACTTGACAAGATGTGTGTGATACGCAGCAAAAAGGCCCGGAGATTAATTTGAGAACAAGTACACAGAGGTTAATTTGACATACATGACTTATAAGTTTACCAAAAATCATATCAATTTTTTGGAAAACATTTAATTGCGTTGAATGTATATAATGCTCCATCCTATTAGTCGAATTAACCTCGAGGCCCATGTTTTGGAAACATGTCGTAAAGTAACGGGATAAACCTTCATTCAAGCCAATCAACATGTGTACAAAATACAAAAAATGTAATAAAAAATACAAAAACAAGGACCTCGAGGTTAATTCAACTAATATGATGGAGCACTATATACATTCAATGAAATTAAATGTTTACAGTGACCCATCACATCAGTTAAATTAACATCGAGGCCACTTCCCATCCGGTCACCCATCTGATGACTACTCCAGCCTCAGCACACTTAACCTGGGAGTTCTGTTAGATGAGCTATCGGTAGGGAAGCTGGTCCTTGCGGCTGTAGGATCCCTCTTTGCATCCTTTATTGGGCACCTAGATGACTGACTATTGCCGCCCAATGGTCAATGCCACATCCCCCGCATGGCAGTTTTTGTCGGCGCAACCGCATGCACAGAAGCGTGCGTGATCGTGCGCCGGCCCCGAACACTGGCAGCACAACTTATAAATTGATGGATGGAGTACTAGTTACAGTGATGCATATAATTAAGCAAAGGGATCACACATGTCTGTATTGACTATAATGAGAATGCAATAGCACAATAAGTGTCGAATTACGGGTTCCGGCAAACCCTTGAGGTTCAAACACTAGGGTGCGCGCGAAGATCTCTCTCTAGCTCGCTCCCGCAACGATCTCAAGGCCTAACTCGCCGAACCCAAAGAACAAGTGACACAAGGGTTTATACTGGTTCGGGCCACCGTTGTGGTGTAATACCCTACTCCAGTGTGGTGTGGTGGATTGCCTTGTAGGCTGAGGATGAACAAGTACAAGGGAAGAACAGCCTCCTAAGGAGAGGTGTTCTTGAGCTCGGGGAGCTTATGAGCTAGCCTTGGTGGAATGGATCTGGTCCAAGATCCGATGCCCACTGTGGTGGTGGCTAGTCCTATTTATAGAGGCCCGGGTCCTCTTCCCAAATATTAGGCGGGAAGGGATCCCACAACGGCCAATTTGAAGGGGGACAACTAGTACAAGTTATCCTAACAAAAGGTGATCTTTGCGTGCCAAAGACTCTGGTGGTGACGCCGTCGTGGGCTCCGTGATGACCTCCGTCCTGCCGTCCTGCTGGTCTCGGTCTTGTTGCACCAATATGGAAACCTTTGCCTGATGCCTCGGGACTCCTCGCTTGCGCTTGCTCCTTTAGCAGCAAAGAGGCAACCAGTACACTACGCCCGCTGGCGCCCGCCTGGCCTTGGTCGTCATGGCTCACGTCACGCGAACCTCGCGATGTGCCCCTTGCATAGATATCTCCGCTCCTCCGGAGCTAGCCTAGGGAGGCCGCCCCTGAGGAGGTCTTGCGTCGTCCGCCTCGCAAGGGTCTTGAGTGGTTGTTGATGAAGATGGGCCGTACCAGGCCACTGGTGGAGCCACGCCCTGGGCCGTAGGCAGCCAAGTCTGGGTACCCCCGTTCCCAGGACGCCGACAGTAGCCCCCGGGCCCAAGGCGCGCTCTGACTTGGCTTCGAGGCGAAGCCAAAGGTCAAGCACGGAGCGCCGCAGGCCCCAATAGCCTGCGGCCTTGATTGACGGGTGGCAATTGACAGGACGTGGGTGTCTTCGCTTCCCCACGCTCCCTCGGCAACTGCCTGACTTGACGAGTCCCTGCTGCATGCAAGAAAACCATCATTATCTGCGATCGTGGAGGCCGGAGGTTGGCCTCCTCTGGCTATAAATGACGAGAGGGGCAGAGCCCCTGTTGCACATCTCTTCCTCCATTCCGCCCGCTTCTTCTTCCTCCTCCTTGCCGCGACACTCATGGTGCCAGTGAAGAGGATCTCGGCCGCCGAGAAGGGGAAAGCTCGCCAGGAGGGGTCTGGCTCGCCACCGCCTAAGAGGGGGCGTGGTCGCCCCCGCAAGCATGCCGCAACCCTCGCTGTGGTCCCTCGTGTGCGTGGGCGGACTTCCTCGTGGTCCGGCGCCGTCCTTGGCGGCCGCAGCGGCGCCTCTTCGCCCGGCGGGAGCCGCCTAGGTCTTGCAGCCCCATCAATGAAGGGAGGTGCACCATTGTCGCTCGGCCTCCCCGGTCGCGCTTCCACTCGGCGGAGGTGCTGCCGGAGTTCGTCGTGTGGTCGGAGAACCCGGCCGGCACCTGGCTTGAGCTTCCATGGTCCTTTGCTGGCGAGTTGTCGTCCCCCGGTCCTGGCGGCCCCTGGGCGTAGGCTGACGGCTGCTGCAGCAAGGCTTCGTGGGTCGCGGTGGAGGTCTCCGTTGCGGGCAACGTAGCCCTGGCCCGCGGCTGGCAGACGTTCGCCCGCGTGCGTGGCCTAAACAGGCGGTCCACCCTCCACTTCAAGTATGATGGCGCAGCGACCCTCTTCATGAGGGTGTTCGGGGAAGACGGTCACCGCACTAGATGCTGCCCTGAAGACAACGACAGCGACGAAGTGCTCGGCCTTGGCGACGGCCGTGACGAGGACGAGGGTGAACTCGCCCTCGACGACGGCCACGGCTCGTCCGGCGATGACGGCTCCACCTCCGGCGAAAGCTCCAGCAGCGGCGGCTACGACCAGCCGCCACGTCGTCAGGCTCGCTTCGAGGACGGTGGCGGATCGTCCCGTCGCCGCGCCCAGTAAAGCGCAAGGAGGTCTCCGTCTGAGTCCGAGGTGCTGATCCTCGTGAGCAGCCGCATCGTGGGAGCCTCTTTTACTTGTCCTTTCCTTCCCTTTCCTCCTGCATTGTTAGAAACGAGTATGGGGCCCTGCGGGGGCGTGTGATGGACCATGGTGACTATGTTGCTTTTGTGGCGTGTTTATTGTTTCCCGGTTGTGTCGTGAGATTAGTGCCTTATTCAAGTGTAGAGGGGTAACTTAGCTCAAAGCATCCGGGGTAGGTTTCACCTCGTGAGGGCGCGTGCCTCTGGGCACCTGGTGAGGTTTCCCCGCTGCTGATTCGGGCGATATCGCAAAGCTGCAAAAATTCGTTAAGAAATCCTTATCCCTTCTCGCGCGAGGCCTCGGGCATGGGCTGGTAATGGCCAAACGCTCCACGTTGCGGTACCCATGGGGCACGGACTAGAAAGGGATGCATCGATCACAAGCCCAAACGAGGGTGCCTCACGGAGAATAAGGGAGTGCGCACGCGCGCATGCCTGTCCAGCCCCTTCGCGAGGGGCGCGAGGGAGGGCGTCGGGCACCTACCGCCCTCCCAGGCGCAAAACAAACAATCAAGGGAAGAGTCGGAGAGAAGAGGGGGTTCAACCAAACCATCGAGAAACACCAGAACCTCAAATTTCATTGAAAGAAAAAAGGGGCAAGCCAACTACAGAAAGCGAATGAACAGCCGCGTCCGGCACCTAGTCTAGACTTCTCACCAGCGCGGAGCTAAGTGCTGACACTAGGACGTGGGAGGGAGGCCCCGAGGCCCGAGGGCGGCTCTCCGGAGACTCCGGGGTATGTACAGCCCCACTCATTATTACATGAGAGTGTCAAGAGCGAAGACCTTCACCGGCACTAGGCCTTGCTTCATGGGCAGAACTTCTGAAGGTGTTAGATGTTCCAGGCGTTCTGGATGGGGATCCCGTCTTGCCTCTCCAGGCGCGTGGCGCCAGGCCTGGAGACGCGGGCGATCCTAAACGGGCCCTCCCACATGGGTGAGAGCTTATGCAGCCCTTCCCTGGAGAGCACCCGCCTCAGGACGAGATCACCCACCTCGAGCATCCTGGAGCGGACACTATGACAGGGGTACCGTCTAGCGCCTGCTGGTATCTTGCCGCTCGGAGCAAGGCTTCACGGCGGCGTTCCTCCCCCAGCACAAGGTCCATCCCCTGCATGGCGTCCTGCTATGTCTCATCAAACGCCAGGACCCGCGCAGAGGGATGCCTGACCTCGTGAGGGAGAACCGCTTCTGCTCCGTAGACGAGGAAGAATGGGGTCTCGCCTGTTGGCTTGGTGGTGGTGGTGCGGATGGACCACAACACATACTGGAGCTCGTCGTGCCAGCCCCTGCCGCAGGCTCGAGCTTCTTCTTGAAGGTCCGGGTCTTGAGGCCTCTCAAGACCACGGCGTTGGCACGCTCAGCTTGGCCATTGCTCTTGTGGTGTGCCACCGAAGCGTAGCAAATCCACGTTCCAAGGTTAGCACAATAGGTCCTGAAGAGATTGCTAGTGAACTGTGAGCCGTTGTCGGTGATATGCGGTTAGGGACCCCGAACCGGCTTGCGAGGCCCTTGATGAACTTAACTGCCGACCTGGCTGGATGGTGCGGACGGCTTCCACCACTGCCCATTTGGTGAACTTGTCGATGGTGATGTAGAGGTAGCGGTAGCCCCCAGGCGCTCGCGGGAACGGACCCAGGATATCCAGCCCCCAGACAGCGAATGGCCACGAAAGTGGGATAGTCTGGAGGCCCTGGGCAGGCTGCTGGATTTGCTTGGCATGGAATTGGCAGGCCTCGCAGGACCTCACCAGCTCGGTCGCGTCGTTGAGTGCCGTGGGCCAGTATAACCCGCTGTGGAATGCCTTGCCGACCAGGGTACGTGACGACGAGTGGTGCCCGCAGTCCCCGCCGTGTATGTCAGCCAGCAGCTCGTTCCCCTGCTCCCTAGAGATGCATCGCAAGGAAACATCATTTGGTCATCTTCTGTATAGCTCACCGTCGTGGATGCAGTATGCTGTAGCCTGCCAGGCCAAACGCTCTACATCCTCCTCTTTCTCCGGCAGCGTCCCCCGCACCAGGTACGCCTTGAACTCCTCGGTCCAGCACCCCTCCTGAGGCTCGAGCGCCAGGAGCAGACATGCTCTTGAGGTCGGACCGCAAGTGGGGGCTCCCGAGGCTGGTGGCTGGGGAAGTTCCTCTCGAGATGGTGTAGTCTCCACGGCCGTGGGGGTCGCCGAAGTCTTGAAGAGTCACTCTTCGAAGACACCAGGTTCTTGGGGTAGATGCCTTGACGCCCTCTTGGCGATCTCGTTGGCCTCCTTGTTGGTGTCGCGTGGCACATGCTGTAGCTCTAGGACCAAGAATTCTTCTCCATCTTGCGCACCTCCGCGAGGTACGCCTCCATGTGCTCGTCCTTCGGTTCATGTACCTTCTTGGAGAAGCTGACGAGGAGCTGCGAGTCACCCTTGATGGTGAGACGCTTCACCCCCAAGGTTGTGGCGGCCTTGAGGCCGGCGATCAACCCTTCGTATTCCGTGATGTTGTTGGAGACCCTCTCACCCCTCTGGAAGCATAGTTGCATAGTGTAATATAGCTTGTCTTGGGTGGGCGAGATGAGCACAGCGCCAGCCCCCGCACCTTGTCGTGCGAAAGCGCCATCGAAGTACATGACCCAGCCATCCGGTGCTTCATCTCCTCGCGAGAGGGATCGGCTCTCGCCCGTTTTGGGCTCCGGAGCGTCGGTCCATTCCGCTACGAAGTCGGCGAGCGTGGCTCCCTTGATGACCCTGGTCGTGCTGAACTCCAACTGAAATGCTTGCAGTTTGATGTTCCATTCAGCGACTCTCCCCGCGACATTGGGGCTCTGGAGCACCCTCTCTAGGGGGTAGGCTGAGATAACCTTGATTGGGTGGCCTTGGAAATAATGGCGTAGCTTGCGTGAGGCCACCAGGAGCGCGAGTAAGAGCATCTGCGGCATGTGATACCGTGCTCTTGCGTCCCGTAACACTGTGCTGACGAAGTATACTGGGTGCTCGACGAGTGCGGGAAAGTCGATGGGGCTTGTGTCCTACGGAGGTTGTGGTGCATCCTAAGGTGGGGGGACCTCAGGAGCCTGGTCGCCCATCGGGGCCTCTGCAGGCCCGGGAGCACCGTCTTGTAAGGCTTGACCATCAGCTGATGTAGTTGTGGCTTCGGTGGCGCTGTCTTGATGCCGCACCGTCCCTGCCGAGGGTGCGGTGTTGCTCTGCAGGCTCTTGGACTAGCATTCCTCCCGTACAGCCACCAGCGCCGCACTGGCGGAGTGAGGTGTGGCGGCCAGATAGAGCACTAGAGGCTCGAGGGGACGCGGCGCTACCATCCTAGGCCACGTGATCTCTGGTAAAGGTATTGCTGTCAATCCCGAGCGAGTTCAAGCCATCCTTGACTGGACTCCCCCTGAAACGGTTAAACAAGTTCGGAGTTTCCTTGGCTTAGCGAGCTACTGCCGTCGCTTCGTCGAGAATTTCTCCAAGGTTGCTAAACCTCTAACCGAACTCCTCAAGAAAGATAAGAAGTTCGAGTGGACCCCACAGTGCGAGTTCAGCTTTCAGGAACTGAAAAGACGCCTAACATCTGCTCCCGTACTCGTACCACCAGATTTTTCTAAGGACTTTGTTATCTATTGCGACGCCTCACGACAAGGACTAGGTTGCATACTCATGCAAGACCGTCATGTGATTGCCTACGCTTCCCGACAGTTGCGTCCACATGAGGATAATTATCCCACACATGATCTAGAGCTTGCAGCAGTAGTCCATGCACTCAAAACATGGCGACATTACCTTCTCGGTAACCGTTGCGAGATTTTCACAGACCACCAGAGTCTGAAATACATCTTCACCCAACCGGATTTGAATCTCAGGCAAAGACATTGGGTTGAGTTGATCTCAGACTACGACTTAGGAATTACTTACACCCCGGGCAAAGCCAACGTCATGGCTGATGCGCTAAGCCGTAAATCCTATTGTAACAACTTGATGTTACAACAAAGCCAACCACTTCTCCACGAGGAATTCTGTAAGCTTAACCTTCACCTTGTTCCTCAAGTATTTCTATCTACCCTGGTGGCGAAACCTACCCTTACGGATCAGATCATCCAAGCTCAGAAGGTAGATCCAGGGATCTCCCGTATTAAGAGAAACATCAAGAAAGGAGTTGCGGATTGTTTCTCCGTTGATGACCAAGGTGTTGTGTTCTTTGGAGACCGCCTAGTGGTTCCCAAGGTACGCAACCTGAGGCGATTGATCCTTAAGGAAGCCCATGAATCTCCTCTCACCATTCATCCCGGTAGTACTAAAATGTATCAGGACCTACGCCAGAGGTTTTGGTGGACTAGGATGAAGAGAGAAATTGCTCAATACATTGCTAATTGCGACGTCTGCCGACGTGTTAAAGCAGAGCATCAGCGACCTGCTGGCACCCTTCAGCCTCTAGCTATTCCTGAATGGAAATGGGATAAAATCGGTATGGATTTCATCACCGGGTTTCCCAGGACCAAGAGAGGGAATAATGCTATCTTCGTTGTTGTCGATCGTCTTTCCAAAGTAGCCCACTTCCTACCTGTTTGTGAGAGTATAACCGCTAGCCAGCTAGCAGACTTGTACGTCTCCCGAATAGTGTCTCTGCATGGTGTTCCATTGGAAATTAACTCAGACCGCGGAAGTCTCTTCACCTCTCGATTTTGGGAAAGCTTCCAAAATGCAATGGGAACTCGTCTCTCTTTTAGCACCGCCTTTCACCCTCAATCAAGTGGTCAGGTAGAACGAGTTAATCAAATTCTGGAGGATATGCTCCGAGCTTCTGTCATCTCCTTCGGCATGGATTGGGAGAAATGCCTTCCATTCGCCGAGTTCGCTTATAACAATAGTTACCAAGCTAGCTTGGGCAAAGCCCCTTTCGAGGTTCTCTATGGACGAAAATGTCGAACGCCTCTTAACTGGTCAGAAACCGGGGAAAGACAACTCTTTGGCCCGGATATGATTCAGGAAGCAGAAGAGCAGGTTCGCATTATTCGTGAGAAATTGAAAACAGCCCAATCTCGCCAAAAGAGCCATTATGATCGCAAACATAAGGCTATGACTTTTGAGGTTGACGAGAAGGCTTACCTTCGGGTGACTCCTTTAAAGGGAACCCACCGATTCGGTATCAAAGGCAAATTGTCCCCTCGCTACATTGGACCCTTTCGCATTCTTGCCAAGCGAGGAGAAGTTGCCTACCAATTGGAACTACCTCCGCATATTTCCAAGGTTCATGACGTCTTCCACGTTTCCCAACTCAGGCGTTGCTTCTCGGATCCTATCCGTGGAGTGGACCACGAAACGCTTGATCTCCAAGAAAATCTCACATATCGGGAGTATCCCGTTCGAATCCTTGATCAAGCCGAGCGTACCACTCGACGCCGAAACATCAAGTTTCTCAAAGTTCAATGGTCACACCATTCCGAGAAAGAAGCTACTTGGGAAAGGGAGGATCGTCTTCGACTTGAGTACCCCACCTTCTTCCCAACGGAACCTAAATCTCGGGACGAGATTCTTTTGAGTGGGGGTGAGTTGTCACATCCTAGTTAGTTCATGCATTAGAGTGTTGCATCATGGCTACATTTCACAGAAACCTGAAATGGGGAATGCCAGAAACCCCCAGCACCCCCCCCCTGGAACAACTAGGGTTTACTAAAAAATTTCCAATGAACCTGAAATGCCCTCCATAAATGTTCTCCACCTTTGGTCTTGGTTAAAACCTCTGCCAAAAATGGTTTCATATTTTTGGAGGCCATCTTGGATTTTTGCACAAGCCATAAGTATTTTCAATTGGGCATTTTAAATGCTATAAATATTTTCAAATGCCCAAATAACCTTGGAAGTATTTTTAGGCTATTGGGAATAATCTCAAAGGTGCCTCAGAATATTTTCCGGATTTTTCAAATGAAATAGTATTTTTACTATTTCAAAACACAGTACAGAAATAAATAAAAAGAGAAAAGAGAACAGAAGGCAGAAAACTTACCTGGCAGCCCACCTGGCGGCCCAGCACTGTGCTGGCCCGCGCCAGCGAGCTGCTTGCTCTCGCTAGAGCAGGCAGACAGCTGACGCCGGCGAGCGTGAGCTCGCCACGGCGCCAGCAGCTTGCCGCCCTCGCCGCGGACGAGCTGGACGACCTTCCTCGACGCGCCCCGAGCCCCTGGACATCGTCACTCTCCCCCATCGCCTCTCCCTCGCCTTTTCCCCACCATGGCCGACGCCGCCGCAGACACCTCACCGGAGTAACCGTGGCCACCGTCGACCTCGCGCCATTCCACTGTGTCCTACAGCTCTGCCATCGCCCACTCCTTCGAGCAAGCCGAGCCCCGAGCGCTCGTTTGCCCCGAAGCTCCGCCACCGACCTCGCCTTCGCCGCTCCCCGTCGGAGATCCCCTCCGCCGTCGCCACTGCTACAGCTCGTCTCCGACCCCGCCGCCTGCTCCGTCGCAACCGCCGTGAGCATGGCCACCTTTCCATCCTCCCCCCTCTCTCTCTCAAGCTCTGTAGCCACCGCACGAAGCTCACCCGAACGCGCCGCCGTACGAGCTCGTCGCCGACGAGGCTCCGGCCATCCAACGGCCGCACCACGGTAGCCATTAGCTTCACCGCAACGCCAGGAACCCGTAGCGCCATCGCATGTCCCTCGCCGTGCTCTCTAGCTACGGTTTCAACCACGCCCGTACTCCGGCAGCCGCACGGCTCGTCGCCGGCGTCGATTCCGGCGACCCCGAGCTCCACTACCACCACCAGTCGACGCGGTTCGCCCCCAGCTACACGTAGGTACTCTCCGCCGTCCTTTTGGTCGCCGGAGAGGGATCCCGCACTCCACCGCCGTGTCTGGACGTCGCCGGCGGCTAAACGCCGGCGAGTCAACGTGGTTTGACCACGGTTTAACCCCCCAGGGTCACTGACGAGTGGGGCCCGCCTTCTAACTAATCTGAGTTAGAGTTAAAACTAATCCTAATTAACTAATTACCTAACAGTGACACTGACACAGGGGACCCACACGTCAGGATTGACCTGGACGACCCCGTTGACCTGCTGACGTCACACTGACGTCAGGCTGACGCAGTAAAGCTTTTACTGGAATTATTCTTATATTGGAAATTCCAGAAATTATCACAAACTTCAAAAAATCATAGAAAATAATCTATAGCTCAGAATGAAAAGATTTATATATGAAAAATGATCAGAAAAATCCATTCTATCCATCTGTACTGGTTTCATGCATGATTAAGCAAGTTAAACTACTGTTTTATACAGAACAAGATAAGGCATTATTATGGGCCATTTATGAACTTGGAATTTGAATCTTTGATTCAAATTAGTCCAAACCTTTCTGACCTTAGTTGCATTAGCCCAATACATCCATTTTGCCATGTCTCATGCATGCATCATATTGTTGCACTTGCTTGGTGTTGATTGTGCTTCGGTATGCTCATCGTGGTAGGTCCTGCCGCCGAGGATATTCACGGGTATCCAACTGAAGGGCAGTATCCCACCACCACTCTGTCAGGCAAGCAACCCATTGATCATTTCGATACAAACCCATCTTCTCGCTTCTGCTCTCGTTTACTGCATTAAGACAACGCGATTCAAACTGCTGTGTGTGTTGCGGTAGTTGAACCCATTTTCCTCTGCATGACCTGTCATTGCCACAGTAACTAGATGAAACCCACTAGCATGTGTAGGAGTTGATTGAGCCATGTTGTGTTCCTACAATGCTATGCTTGCTATGCTTAGAGTTGTGTCAGGTCTGGCTCATCAGGGTGATGAACTGGAGTGAAAGTGTGTGTGTCGGTAAGGAGAGTAAAGTGTTGAATACGATTTGGTAAAGGTATCGATGGGAGGCCATGTAGGAGTACATGGTGGGTTGTTTCATTGAGACCGTCCCTAAGAACTGAGATCTGTATGCGTGATTTAAGATTCAGCTACTACCACACATTGGGCCCGAAACCAATGGACCCCCTCGGCTTCTTATTCACCCTTGTCCTCTGTCCAGGAGTTGCACGTAGTTTCTGGTGTTTGTACTAAGCTGGAGGCCGTGGACAGCGCTGACCAAGGGGTGGGCTGTGATGCGGTAGGCTCGTGGCACGGTGTACCGAGTCGCCCGTTTGGTGTCCGGGAACCCTGCACACATCGTTCGGGGCCGTATGTGGAAACCTCGGCCGGACTCCCTGCGGATGGAACCTGAATAGGCGATAAACCTGGACTAGAGACTCGAGTGTTTAGGTAGGCTGTGGCCGACACCCACGTTGGGCTTCCACTTGAAGGTTGCCGAGTACACGTCGTGTAGCGACGATAAGTGGTGAGAGCGTGTGTGACGAAGTACACCCCTGCAGGGTATGAAACTATTCGAATAGCCGCGTCCGCGGTAAAGGACTACTTGGTCGCTTATGCAGTTCATAGACAAGTAAATGGATACTACTAAAAGCCTCAAGATAAGTGTGAGTACCGCGGATGGCCCTCTCGTTGGATGACGAGGGAGGATCCACGGTGGAGTATTGAGTTGGTGATTAGTGGACTCGTGTGCGAAAACTATTTCACAAGTGGTGTATCGTAGGATAGCTTAGCCAAGAGTCAAAGCTGGCTTGCTGCAATAACCCCACTACCTTCTTGAGAATGAACATGTATAGTAGGATCTGTTGTAAGACTTGCTGAGTACCTTTGTACTCATGTTGTTTTAATTACTGTTTTCAGACGACAACACCGCCCCTTCTGACGGGTTCTACGTAGAACTCGACGACGACGAGTGACGCGCCACCCAGGTGGTGATCTAGGCTTGTGAAGGGCCTATGTAGATAGACAGGCTTCGTCAAGCCTTCTTTCTTCTAGTGTCTGTACCCAGACAGTTTGCTTCCGCATGTGCTTGTATGATTGTATGACTTGAGTGTTGGGTCATGCGACCCCTATCTGTATGAACAAGTTATGTAAGGCTCTCCGGAGCCCCTTAAATAAAGTACTTGAGTTGTAGAGTTTTGTTGTGATGCCATGTTGTATTCACGCATATCGAGCATATTGTGTGTATGTTTGAAATGCTTGGTATGTGTGGGATCCGACAATCTAGTTGTCTATCTTTAGCAGCCTCTCTTATGGGGAAATGTAGTCTGGTGCCTCCTTGAGCCATAGTAGTCCGCTACAGCCCGGTTCACCGGAGTCCTGCTAGCCCAGCACTACTGCTCTGGACAGTTGACTGGCCGGCATGTGAGTCATATCGTTCCTGTGTCTGTCCCTTCGGGGAAATGTCACACGGTGACTTCCGGAGTCGTGCCTAGCCTGCTACAGCCCGGGTTCCCGGAGTCCTGTTAGCCCAGTGCTTCAGCCCGGATTCACACGCTGCTGACCGACATGTTCGATGTTGATTCATGTATGCCTGTCCCCATACGTTAGTGCCGCTTTGGGTTCACGACTAGCCATGTCGGCCCGGGTTCTCTGTCATATGGATGCTAGCGACATTGTCATATACGTGAGCCAAAAGGCGCAAACGGTCCCGGGCCATGGTAAGGCGACACCCGTGGGAGTACCGTGCGTGAGGCCGCAATGTGATATGAGGTGTTACAGGCTAGATCGGTGTGACTTGGAATCGGGGTCCTGACAGCGTTGGCATCAGAGCCGGACTGCCTGTAGGTGCGATAAGCCAAACTGGTCGATGTCGAGTCTAGAAATGCTTTAGTTATATGTAGGGGAATTGATTGTGGGAGAGAACGTAAGGTGCTTTTACTCCTTTACCTCATGCCCTCTGATCTGAGTCATTCTCTTCTCATTCTACGTGGGTTAAGGACTAGGCTCTCTCCTCTCTATCAGGTTCACGTGTTACTAATCCGTAGTAACTTATAGGATTGTTGGTTCCATGCTTCGGTTCAGTTTCTACTACCCTAGTATGTTGTCGGTTGAACCAGAACCTTGACATGATGTTGTTGAGTGGTATTGCAAAACTGTTGCGAATGTCTCAAATCCTTTTTTCGAGCATTTACAGCCGTTATGCTGTCCGAATTCTCCTAGTAATACTAATGCCTTGCATCATTTCGTGCTTTCAGATGGCCACCCGTTCCCAGAACCAAGTGGTTCGTCTGACCCGGTGCATCGGCGTACCTGGTCACACGGCCATGTTGGTCCGAGTGATGGTTGAGACAGGCTATCGTTGGTATCCCGAGTATACCGTCGAGGAGCAGTTCCGAGACTTTAACCAAAGTCAATATCTTTGCACCGTCAGGATTTATCCATCCTATCCCGGAGCCACTGAACCCCTCCATTGCTCTTATGGACTTGGGGTTACTATCGAGATGTCTGTGCAGGACGCAGCTTACTCAATGATGACTATCATGCGAGTCAAAACTGCTTTGCTTCAGAACACCGACTACCGCTACATGCCAGCAGCACTCCCTGGGGCACAGGGGTACTATCAGGCTACTTACTGTGATTCTACCCATGAGGACTCACTACTCCGCACCACCACTGAGATGCTTGAGGACAAGGACCGTGAGAATCGTGCCTTGCGAATGGAGCTCTTTAATGCTCGTGCTGATCACTGGGCCACACTGACACGGTTTGCACCTGCCGTGCAAGCTGGGTTCATGGACATGAGGGACTTATACCCCGTGCGATCTGGTCTGCCAGAATGTATGGAATGGTGTGATGTAGGAGGCATCACCCCTCCTCGTGGACCCTGTCTGCCACCGTTTGTTGGACCAAGGCCACACCCGAGTCCCTATGGACCGCAAGCTCCACAGGACCGACTGTTTCCGGATGATCATGTTCAGCTTCCAGGACATGGTGGTGACTTCTATGAGGATTACTACGGAGACGTCTGAGTTGGCAGTAGATCTACTAGTATTGTAACAGTTGTAATCTCCACAGTCCTGCGTGTCTTGTGGAATACAACTTGGTGTGTATCACGTTCCGGAGGTGTAGAAAAATAATGTATAGGAGCATGGAATGCCTCTGATGAGATGTATCGTCTTTCATCGTAGTTGTACCTTAGCCTGGGCTTGTACTAAACTATGTATGGCGTGTATGACCGTTGGTATATGTATGTTGCTATGTTACCATGTCATACTGATGGTCATCCCTGCATTCCGCGTTATCCATTACATTCCGCTTTTCCCTATCAAGATTCAGCCATCCTCGTCTAAATCGTTGCCTTGTTTCTCCTAGGATGGTTAACACCCGCAACAACCCTGCTGTCCAGGCGCAGGATGAAGCCAATGCAGCCAGGGCGGAGGATCTGCCCCAACCGCCTTCACTGGCCGAAGTTATGCTGGAGGCAGAAAGAAACAAGCGTGAGACTAACCGCTTGCTAGAGCGAATTGAGCAGAATACTGCACGTCACCAGAGGAACGACCTGGTGTCCCTCAATGACTTTATCAAGTTGTACCCACCGAAGTTCAATCATTCCGTCGAGCCCCTTGATGCGGATGACTGGCTTCGCAGCATCACCCATAAGCTACGTTCTGCCAACGTAGCCGAAGCTGATAAGGTTACCTACGCTGCCTATCACCTCGAAGGCCCTGCTAGCCTTTGGTGGGAGAACTTTGAGGCTATGCGCCCGGCTGGCCAAATCACTACTTGGGCTGAATTCAGTGAGGCTTTCCGTGAGCATCACATCCCGGAGGGTCTCATAGATCGCAAGCGCGAAGAATTCTGCAACTTCACCCAAGGCAGACTGACCGTGGATGCATACAGCCGTGAGTTTGGAAATCTAGCACGCTATGCTCCTGAAGAGGTATCCACCGACGCCAAGAAGCAGGCAAGGTTCCGCAAGGGACTTAGCCCCGAGCTTCGCCGTGATCTCCGTCTGCATGAGTGTACCTCTTTCCAAAAGTTGGTCAATAAGGCCATCAGTGCCGAGACAGGACAAACTGACTATGACGCTACACGCAAGCACTCTCGTGACTTTGGTTCCTCATCTGGCTCCGGATCCCAGAAGCGCCGGGTCTGGATTCCAAATACTGCTCTACCACCCAGGTTCACTCCGAGGCCATCCTTCGAGGCGCCTCGCCCCAACCAGCAGCATGCACCGCCCAAAGTCTATGGTGGCCCCACTGCTAATGCTGCTCCACGCCCCAATATTGTGACATGCTTCAAGTGTGGAGAAACGGGTCACTATCAGCGCGAGTGCCCCCGAAACAACCTCAATCAACCTGGACAGTCCGTTGGCCGTGGTAAGCCAGCAGGAAAGACTTACTACGCCAAGACAGCCACCACAGCACGTGGCCATGTCAACTATGTTTCAGCTGAAGAAACTCATGAGGATCCCAACGTCGTCCTTGGTACGCTCCTTGTTAATTGCCATCCGGCAACTGTTCTTTTCGATACTGGAGCATCTCATTCATTTATCTCTGAGAGCTATGCTCGATTACACAACACCACATTCTGCGACATGCCCACTTCCATGGTAATCCAAACCCCTGGTTCTAAGTGGCAAACCTCTAAGATAAGCCATGGCAATGAAATTCTTGCTGACAGATTGGTCTTCCTTGCGTCACTAATAGCTCTCAAGTCCTCGGACATAAACATCATCTTGGGTATGGACTGGATGTCAGCTCATTATGCTAAGATTGATTGCTCCACTAGAACTGTTCAACTCACCCATCCGTCGGGCAAGACAGTCAATGTTTTGACCCGAGTGTCTAAACGTCAGCTCTACTCATTAAATGCCAACCCTCTTCCAGACCTCGAAGATGTGCCGGTAGTCTGTGACTTCCCGGATGTCTTCCCTGAAGAACTGCCAGGTATTCCACCTGACAGAGATGTTGAGTTCGTGATAGACCTCATTCCAGGAACCGTCCCAATCTCTAGAAGACCCTATAAGATGGCGCCCCTAGAGCTAGCCGAACTTAAGAAACAACTCGATGAGTCCTTGAAAAAGGGTTTCATCCGTCCTAGTTCTTCTCCATGGGCTTGCCCCGTCCTCTTCGTCAAGAAGAAGGATGGTACGGATCGGATGGTTGTAGATTACCGACCCGTCAACCTAGTCACAATCAAGAACAAGTATCCGCTTCCCAGGATCAACGACCTGTATGATCAGCTCGCTGGATCCTCAGTCTTCTCTAAGATGGATTTGAGGTTGGGCTACCATCAAATCAAAATCAAGAACGGGGACATTCCTAAAACGGCCTTTGTTACTCGTTATGGCCAATACGAGTATACAGTCATGTCCTTCGGGTTAACCAATGCTCCAGCCACTTTCTCTCGGTTAATGAACTCAATCTTCATGGAGTATTTGGATAAATTCGTCGTAGTATACCTCGATGATATACTCATCTACTCCAAGAACGAGGCAGAACATGGCGAGCATCTAAGGCTAGTACTAACGAAACTTCGAGAGCATCGCCTTTATGCTAAATTCTCCAAGTGTGAATTCTGGTTGCCAGAAGTAACCTACCTAGGCCACGTGATCTCTGGTAAAGGTATTGCTGTCAATCCCGAGCGAGTTCAAGCCATCCTTGACTGGACTCCCCCTGAAACGGTTAAACAAGTTCGGAGTTTCCTTGGCTTAGCGAGCTACTGCCGTCGCTTCGTCGAGAATTTCTCCAAGGTTGCTAAACCTCTAACCGAACTCCTCAAGAAAGATAAGAAGTTCGAGTGGACCCCATAGTGCGAGTTCAGCTTTCAGGAACTGAAAAGACGCCTAACATCTGCTCCCGTACTCGTACCACCAGATTTTTCTAAGGACTTTGTTATCTATTGCGACGCCTCACGACAAGGACTAGGTTGCATACTCATGCAAGACCGTCATGTGATTGCCTACGCTTCCCGACAGTTGCGTCCACATGAGGATAATTATCCCACACATGATCTAGAGCTTGCAGCAGTAGTCCATGCACTCAAAACATGGCGACATTACCTTCTCGGTAACCGTTGCGAGATTTTCACAGACCACTAGAGTCTGAAATACATCTTCACCCAACCGGATTTGAATCTCAGGCAAAGACATTGGGTTGAGTTGATCTCAGACTACGACTTAGGAATTACTTACACCCCGGGCAAAGCCAACGTCATGGCTGATGCGCTAAGCCGTAAATCCTATTGTAACAACTTGATGTTACAACAAAGCCAACCACTTCTCCACGAGGAATTCTGTAAGCTTAACCTTCACCTTGTTCCTCAAGTATTTCTATCTACCCTGGTGGCGAAACCTACCCTTACGGATCAGATCATCCAAGCTCAGAAGGTAGATCCAGGGATCTCCAGTATTAAGAGAAACATCAAGAAAGGAGTTGCGGATTGTTTCTCCGTTGATGACCAAGGTGTTGTGTTCTTTGGAGACCGCCTAGTGGTTCCCAAGGTACGCAACCTGAGGCGATTGATCCTTAAGGAAGCCCATGAATCTCCTCTCACCATTCATCCCGGTAGTACTAAAATGTATCAGGACCTACGCCAGAGGTTTTGGTGGACTAGGATGAAGAGAGAAATTGCTCAATACATTGCTAATTGCGACGTCTGCCGACGTGTTAAAGCAGAGCATCAGCGACCTGCTGGCACCCTTCAGCCTCTAGCTATTCCTGAATGGAAATGGGATAAAATCGGTATGGATTTCATCACCGGGTTTCCCAAGACCAAGAGAGGGAATAATGCTATCTTCGTTGTTGTCGATCGTCTTTCCAAAGTAGCCCACTTCCTACCTGTTCGTGAGAGTATAACCGCTAGCCAGCTAGCAGACTTGTACATCTCCCGAATAGTGTCTCTGCATGGTGTTCCATTGGAAATTAACTCAGACCGCGGAAGTCTCTTCACCTCTCGATTTTGGGAAAGCTTCCAAAATGCAATGGGAACTCGTCTCTCTTTTAGCACCGCCTTTCACCCTCAATCAAGTGGTCAGGTAGAACGAGTTAATCAAATTCTGGAGGATATGCTCCGAGCTTCTGTCATCTCCTTCGGCATGGATTGGGAGAAATGCCTTCCATTCGCCGAGTTCGCTTATAACAATAGTTACCAAGCTAGCTTGGGCAAAGCCCCTTTCGAGGTTCTCTATGGACGAAAATGTCGAACGCCTCTTAACTGGTCAGAAACCGGGGAAAGACAACTCTTTGGCCCGGATATGATTCAGGAAGCAGAAGAGCAGGTTCGCATTATTCGTGAGAAATTGAAAACAGCCCAATCTCGCCAAAAGAGCCATTATGATCGCAAACATAAGGCTATGACTTTTGAGGTTGACGAGAAGGCTTACCTTCGGGTGACTCCTTTAAAGGGAACCCACCGATTCGGTATCAAAGGCAAATTGTCCCTCGCTACATTGGACCCTTTCGCATTCTTGCCAAGCGAGGAGAAGTTGCCTACCAATTGGAACTACCTCCGCATCTTTCCAAGGTTCATGACGTCTTCCACGTTTCCCAACTCAGGCGTTGCTTCTCGGATCCTATCCGTGGAGTGGACCACGAAACGCTTGATCTCCAAGAAAATCTCACATATCGGGAGTATCCCGTTCGAATCCTTGATCAAGCCGAGCGTACCACTCGACGCCGAAACATCAAGTTTCTCAAAGTTCAATGGTCACACCATTCCGAGAAAGAAGCTACTTGGGAAAGGGAGGATCGTCTTCGACTTGAGTACCCCACCTTCTTCCCAACGGAACCTAAATCTCGGGACGAGATTCTTTTGAGTGGGGGTGAGTTGTCACATCCTAGTTAGTTCATGCATTAGAGTGTTGCATCATGGCTACATTTCACAGAAACCTGAAATGGGGAATGCCAGAAACCCCCAGCACCCCCCCCGGAACAACTAGGGTTTACTAAAAATTTTCCAATGAACCTGAAATGCCCTCCATAAATGTTCTCCACCTTTGGTCTTGGTTAAAACCTCTGCCAAAAATGGTTTCATATTTTTGGAGGCCATCTTGGATTTTTGCACAAGCCATAAGTATTTGCAATTGGGCATTTTAAATGCTATAAATATTTTCAAATGCCCAAATAACCTTGGAAGTATTTTTAGGCTGTTGGGAATAATCTCAAAGGTGCCTCAGAATATTTTCAGGATTTTTCCAAATGAAATAGTATTTTTACTATTTCAAAACACAGTACAGAAATAAATAAAAAGAGAAAAGAGAACAGAAGGCAGAAAACTTACCTGGCAGCCCACCTGGCGGCCCAGCACTGTGCTGGCCCGCGCCAGCGAGCTGCTTGCTCTCGCCAGAGCAGGCAGACAGCTGACGCCGGCGAGCGTGAGCTCGCCACGGCGCCAGCAGCTTGCCGCCCTCGCCGCGGACGAGCTGGACGACCTTCCTCGACGCGCCCCGAGCCCCTGGACATCGTCACTCTCCCCCATCACCTCTCCCTCGCCTTTTCCCCACCATGGCCGACGCCGCCGCAGACACCTCACCGGAGTAACCGTGGCCACCGTCGACCTCGCGCCATTCCACTGTGTCCTACAGCTCTGCCATCGCCCACTCCTTCGAGCAAGCCGAGCCCCGAGCGCTCGTTTGCCCCGAAGCTCCGCCACCGACCTCGCCTTCGCCGCTCCCCGTCGGAGATCCCCTCCGCCGTCGCCACTGCTACAGCTCGTCTCCGACCCCGCCGCCTGCTCCGTCGCAACCGCCGTGAGCATGGCCACCTTCCCATCCTCCCCTCTCTCTCTCTCTCGAGCTCTGTAGCCACCGCACGAAGCTCACCCGAACGCGCCGCCGTACGAGCTCGTCGCCGACGAGGCTCCGGCCATCCAACGGCCGCACCACCGTAGCCATTAGCTTCACCGCAACGCCAGGAACCCGTAGCGCCATCGCATGTCCCTCGCCGTGCTCTCTAGCTACGGTTTCAACCACGCCCGTACTCCGGCAGCCGCACGGCTCGTCGCTAGCGTCGATTCCGGCGACCCCGAGCTCCACTACCACCACCAGTCGACGCGGTTCGCCCCCAGCTACACGTAGGTACTCTCCGCCGTCCTTTTGGTCGCCGGAGAGGGATCCCGCACTCCACCGCCGTGTCTGGACGTCGCCGGCGGCTAAACGCCGGCGAGTCAACGTGGTTTGACCATGGTTTAACCCCCCAGGGTCACTGACGAGTGGGGCCCGCCTGCTAACTAATCTGAGTTAGAGTTAAAACTAATCCTAATTAACTAATTACCTAACAGTGACACTGACACAGGGGACCCACACGTCAGGATTGACCTGGACGACCCCGTTGACCTGCTGACGTCACACTGACGTCAGGCTGACGCAGTAAAGCTTTTACTGGAATTATTCTTATATTGGAAATTCCAGAAATTATCACAAACTTCAAAAAATCATAGAAAATAATCTATAGCTCAGAATGAAAAGATTTATATATGAAAAATGATCAGAAAAATCCATTCTATCCATCTGTACTGGTTTCATTCATGATTAAGCAAGTTAACCTACTGTTTTATACAGAACAAGATAAGGCATTATTATGGGCCATTTATGAACTTGGAATTTGAATCTTTGATTCAAATTAGTCCAAACCTTTCTGACCTTAGTTGCATTAGCCCAATACATCCATTTTGCCATGTCTCATGCATGCATCATATTGTTGCACTTGCTTGGTGTTGATTGTGCTTCGGTATGCTCATCGTGGTAGGTCCTGCCGCCGAGGATATTCACGGGTATCCAACTGAAGGGCAGTATCCCACCACCACTCTGTCAGGCAAGCAACCCATTGATCATTTCGATACAAACCCATCTTCTCGCTTCTGCTCTCGTTTACTGCATTAAGACAACGCGATTCAAACTGCTGTGTGTGTTGCGGTAGTTGAACCCATTTTCCTCTGCATGACCTGTCATTGCCACAGTAACTAGATGAAACCCACTAGCATGTGTAGGAGTTGATTGAGCCATGTTGTGTTCCTACAATGCTATGCTTGCTATGCTTAGAGTTGTGTCAGGTCTGGCTCATCAGGGTGATGAACTGGAGTGAAAGTGTGTGTGTCGGTAAGGAGAGTAAAGTGTTGAATACGATTTGGTAAAGGTATCGATGGGAGGCCATGTAGGAGTACATGGTGGGTTGTTTCATTGAGACCGTCCCTAAGAAGTGAGATCTGTATGCGTGATTTAAGATTCAGCTACTACCACACATTGGGCCCGAAACCAATGGACCCCCTCGGCTTCTTATTCACCCTTGTCCTCTGTCCAGGAGTTGCACGTAGTTTCTGGTGTTTGTACTAAGCTGGAGGCCGTGGACAGCGCTGACCAAGGGGTGGGCTGTGATGCGGTAGGCTCGTGGCACGGTGTACCGAGTCGCCCGTTTGGTGTCCGGGAACCCTGCACACATCGTTCGGGGCCGTATGTGGAAACCTCGGCCGGACTCCCTGCGGATGGAACCTGAATAGGCGATAAACCTGGACTAGAGACTCGAGTGTTTAGGTAGGCTGTGGCCGACACCCACGTTGGGCTTCCGCTTGAAGGTTGCTGAGTACACGTCGTGTAGCGACGATAAGTGGTGAGAGCGTGTGTGACGAAGTACACCCCTGCAGGGTATGAAACTATTCGAATAGCCGCGTCCGCGGTAAAGGACTACTTGGTCGCTTATGCAGTTCATAGACAAGTAAATGGATACTACTAAAAGCCTCAAGATAAGTGTGAGTACCGCGGATGGCCCTCTCGTTGGATGACGAGGGAGGATCCACGGTGGAGTATTGAGTTGGTGATTAGTGGACTCGTGTGCGAAAACTATTTCACAAGTGGTGTATCGTAGGATAGCTTAGCCAAGAGTCAAAGCTGGCTTGCTGCAATAACCCCACTACCTTCTTGAGAATGAACATGTATAGTAGGATCTGTTGTAAGACTTGCTGAGTACCTTTGTACTCATGTTGTTTTAATTACTGTTTTCAGACGACAACACCGCCCCTTCTGACGGGTTCTACATAGAACTCGACGACGACGAGTGACTTGCCACCCAGGTGGTGATCTAGGCTTGTGAAGGGCCTATGTAGATAGACAGGCTTCGTCAAGCCTTCTTTCTTTCTAGTGTCTGTACCCAGACAGTTTGCTTCCGCATGTGCTTGTATGATTGTATGACTTGAGTGTCGGGTCATGTGACCCCTATCTGTATGAACAAGTTATGTAAGGCTCTCCGGAGCCCTTTAAATAAAGTACTTGAGTTGTAGAGTTTTGTTGTGATGCCATGTTGTATTCGCGCATATCGAGCATATTGTGTGTATGTCTGAAATGCTTGGTATGTGTGGGATCCGACAATCTAGTTGTCTATCTTTAGCAGCCTCTCTTATGGGGAAATGTAGTCTGGTGCCTCCTTGAGCCATAGTAGTCCGCTACAGCCCGGTTCACCGGAGTCCTGCTAGCCCAGCACTACTGCTCTGGACACTTGACTGGCCGGCATGTGAGTCATATCGTTCCTGTGTCTGTCCCTTCGGGGAAATGTCACACGGTGACTTCCGGAGTCCTGCCTAGCCTGCTACAGCCCGGGTTCCCGGAGTCCTGTTAGCCCAGTGCTTCAGCCCGGATTCACACGCTGCTGACCGACATGTTCGATGTTGATTCATGTATGCCTGTCCCCATACGTTAGTGCCGCTTTGGGTTCACGACTAGCCATGTCGGCCCGGGTTCTCTGTCATATGGATGCTAGCGACATTGTCATATACGTGAGCCAAAAGGCGCAAACGGTCCCGGGCCATGGTAAGGCGACACCCGTGGGAGTACCGTGCGTGAGGCCGCAATGTGATATGAGGTGTTACAGGCTAGATCGGTGTGACTTGGAATCGGGGTCCTGACACGCAGGCAGGTAAGTCTGGGGACCCCCGTTCCCAGGATGCCGACAGTAGCCCCCAGGCCCAAGGCACGCTCGGACTCGGCTTTGAGGCGAAGCCAAAGGGAAAGTGTGGAGTGCCGCGGGCCCCAACAGCCTGCAGCCTTGGTCGACGCGTGGCGATTGACTGGACGTGGGCGTCTGGACTTCCCCACGCTGCCTCGGCAACTGCCTGACTTGACAAGTCCCTGCTGCATGCAAAAAGGGTTATCATTACCTGTGACCGTGGGGATCGCCGGTTGGCCTTCTCCTGCTATAAATGAGGAGGGGGGTGAAGCCCCCGTTTCTCATCTCTTCTTGCTCTGCACACTTCTTCTTCCTTGCTCCATAGCTTGCAGTGACATCCATGGTGCCCGCAAAGAGGTTCTCTGCCTCGGAGAAGGGGAAGGCTTGCCGAGAGGGGCACGGCTCAGTGCCGCCCAAGCGTGGGCGCGACCATCCCCGTAAGCATGCTGCGACCCCCGCCGCGGCTCCTCGCTACCGCGGCGGTGACTCTTCTCGGGGTGAGGCTCGTCCGGATCGTGGCAGCCCCGTCGACGAGGGAAGGCGCACCATGGTCGCACGGCCTCCTCGGCCGTGCTTTCACTCGGCGGAGGTGCTGCCAGAGTTCGTCGTTTCATCAGAGAATCCGGCCAGCACCTGGCTTCAGCTCCCGCGCTTCTTCGCCGGTGATCTCCCGGTCGCAGGCCCAGGCGGGCTCTGGCTGTAGGCGAACGACTATTGCAGCAAGGCTTCGTGGGTCGCGGTTGAGGCCTCCGTTGCTGGCAACATGGGCCTGGCCCGCGGCTGGCAGGCGATTGCCCGCGCGCGCGGCCTAGGTAGGCGGTGCACCCTCCACTTCAAGTATGACGGCAACATGACCCTCTACGTGAGGGTGTTCGGAGAAGACGGCCGCCGCGTCGGGTGCTGCCCCGCGAGGTGCTTGGCCTTGGCGATGGTCGAGATGAGGGTGAGGACGACCTCGCGCCCATCTACGGTGGTTCTCCCTGCGGTGATAGCTCCAGCAGCGGTGGATACAACCAGCCGCTGCGCTCGCTTCGAAGGTGGCAGCGGGTCGTCTCGCCGTCGCGCCTCAGTGAAGCGCGAGGAAGGGTCCGACTAAGCTCAGGAGAGCGCCATGGGTCCGACCTCGCGAACCGCTGCAGAGGCACGCGCCAATTTTGTTTTGTTCTTCCTTTTCTTCCTGCATCAAGAGAGAGACGAGTACGGGGCCCTGCAGGGGCGTGCAACAAACTATGATTTCCAGGTTGTTATGCTATGTTTATCGTTCCTGTGTTGTGTCGCAATATCAATGTCTTATATAGGCACGTAGGAATAACTTAGCTTGTCGTGCTTGAAGTTGTTTCCGCCTCACGAGGCGCGCATTCCTCAGTACCTGGCGGGCGTTTTAGGAACTGCAAAAATTTGTTAGTTAGGGAATTCCGAGCACTGGTCGCAGGCGCCGCCAGCCATGACCCAGTGCCTCGCAGCACGGTACACGAGGGGCACGGATTAGGAGAGGTGCGCCAGCTTGCGGCTCGAACGAGGGTGCCTCGCGGAAAAAAAGTCAAGACGCTCATGAGAGCACCTGTCCAGCCCCCTCGCGAGGGACGCGCGAGAGAGTACAGGTCAAACAGAGAACTGAAGGCAGAAACGGAGGCAGAAGGCGATGGAACGAAATCGGCAAGGAACACCGGAAAGCAAATTTCGATTAAAGAGGGGCGAGCCAACTACGGAAAGCAAATGAAAAGCCGCGTCTGGCACCTAGTCTAGTCTCCTTGTCTTCTCACCAGCGCGGAGCTAAGTGTTGCCACTAGGACGTGGGAGGGAGCCCCAGGGGCCCGAGGGCGGCACTCCTGAGACTCCGGGGCGTGTATAGCCCCACTCATTATTACGTGAGAGTGTCACGAGCGGAGACCTTCACACGCACTGGGCCTTCCTCACAGGCGCTGGGCCTTTCTTCATGGGTAGAACTTCCGGAGGTGCTGGATGTTCCAGGCGTTCTGGATGGCGATCCCGTCCTGCGTCTCCAGGCGCGCGGCGCCAGGCCTGGAGACATGGGCGACCCCAAGTGGGCCCTCCCACATGGGCGACAGCTTGTGCATCCTTTCCCTGGAGAGCACCCGCCTCAGGACGAGATCACCCACCTCGAGCGTCCTGGAGCGGACGCTGCGGAAGTGGTACCGCCGCAGCGCCTACTGGTACCTCGCAGCTCAGAGTGAGGCTTCACGGCGGCATTCCTCCCCCAGCACGAGATCCAACCCCCGCATGGCGTCCTGCTATGTTTCATCGAACGCCAGGACCCGTGGGGAGTGATGCCTGACCTCGTGTGGGAGAACCGCTTCTGCTCCGTAGACAAGGAAGAACGGTGTCTTGCGTGTCGGCTTGGTGGTGGTGGTGTGAATGGACCACAACACAGACTGGAGCTCGTCGTTCTAGCCCCTGCCGCAGGCCTAGAGCTTCTTCTTGAAGGTCCTGGTCTTGAGGCCCCTCAACACTTCCGCGTTGGCGCGTTCGGCTTGGCCATTGCTCCTAGGGTGTGCCACGAATGCGTAGCAGATCTGCATTCCAAGGTTAGCACAATATGTTTTGAAGAGATTGCTAGTGAACTGTGAGCCGTTGTCGGTGATGATGCGGTTAGGGACCCCAAACCGGCTCATGGGACCTCTGATGAATTTGACCGCGGAGCCGGCCGGGATGGTGTGGACGGCTTCTACCTTGGCCCACTTGGTGAACTTGTCGATGGCGATGTAGAGGTAGCGGTAGCCCCCAGGCGCTCGAGGGAAACGGGCCCAAGATATCCAGCCCCCAGACCGCGAATGGCCACGAGAGTGGGATGGTCTGGAGGCCCTGAGCCGGCTAATAGATCTGCTTGGCGTGGAACTGACAGGCCTCACAGGACTTCACCAGCTCGGCCGCGTCGTTGAGTGTCGTGGGCCAGTAGAATCCGCTGCGAAACACCTTGCCAACGAGGGTCCGCGACGACGAGTGGTGCCCGCAGTCCCCGCCGTGTATGTCGGCTAGCAGCTCCTTCCCCTGGTCCTTGGAGATGCAGCGCAGGGAAACGTCATTTGGCCGCTTCCGGTATAACTCACCGTCCCGGATGTAGTATGCCGTGGCCTGTCGGGCCACACGCTCCGCGTCCTCCTCCTTTTTTGGCAGCGTCTCTTGTGTCAGGTATTCCTTGAATTCCTCGGTCCAACATCCCTCCTGAGGCTCGGGCGCCAAGAGCAAGCGCGCTCCCGAGGTCGGGCCACATGCCGGGGCTCCCGAGGCAGGTGGTTGAGGGAGCTCCTCCCGAGGTAGCGCTGTTATTGAGAGTGGCGGTGTTGCCGATGGTTTGAAGAGCTGCTCCTCGAAGACGCCAGGCTCTTGGCGTAGGCGCTTAAATGCTCTTCTGGCGATCTTGTCAGCTTCCTTGTTGGAGCCACGGGGCACATGCTGCAATTCCAGGCCCAAGAACTGCTTTTCCATCTTGCGTACCTCCATGAGGTACACCTCCATGTGCTCGTCATTCGGCTCATATACTTTGTTGGAAAAGTCGACGAGGAGCTGCGAGTTGCCCTTGATGGTGAGATGCTTCACCCACAGGGCCACCGTAGCCTTGAGGCCAGCTATGAGGCCCTCATACTCTGCTATGTTGTTGGCGACCTTCTCGCCCTGCTGGAAGTAGAGCTGCACAGTGTAGTAGAGCTTGTCCTGGGTGGGCGACATAAGCACTGCTCCAGCCCCCGTGCGCCCTGGCGTGAGAACGCGCCGTCGAAGTACATGACCCAGCCGTCCGGCGCTTCGCTCCCTGGAGATAGCGATTGGTTCTCGCCTGCTCGAGCTCCGGGGCGTCGGTCCATTCTGCCAGAAAATGTGCGAGCGCGGCTCCCTTGATGACCCTGGTCGTGCTGAACTCCAAGTAAAACGCTTGCAGCTCGATATTCCATTCAGCAACTCGTCCGACAACATTGGGGCTCCTGAGCACTCTTTCCAGCGGGTAAGCCGGGACGACCTTGATGGGGTGACCCTCGAAGTAGTGGCGCAGCTTGCGCGAGGCCACCAGGAGCGCGAGCAGGATCTTCTGAGGCATGGGGTATCGTGCCCTCGCATCTCGTAGCACTGTGCTGACGAAGTACACCGGGTGCTCGACGAGGGCGGGAGAGCTATCGAAGTCTTCGGCTCCCGGGGGTTGAGGTGTCTCTTTGGGGTATTCGGCTTCAGGGGCTTGGCAGCCTGCCGAAGCAGCTGCTACTTCAGGAGCATCGCCTTGGCGCCGCACCGCTTCGTCCGGCCTGGTGGTTCCACTTGGCGGGCCCTTGACCTGGCGCTCCTCTTTGAGGGCCAACAGTGCTACACGGGCGGAGTGGGGTGTGGCAGACAGGTAGAGCACCAATGGCTCGAGAGGATGAGGTGCCACCATCACTAGCGGGCTGGTCAAGTATCTCTTGAGGTCTTGAAATGCCAGGTCAGCCTCGGGGGTCCACTCGAATGGGCCCTTCTTCTTCATCAGCTTGAAGAACGGCAAGGCACGCTCCCCCAGCTTGGAGATGAAACGCCCCAGTGAGGTCACGTAGCCGGCAAGCTTCTGCATCTCCTTGAGGGTCTGCGGTGGGCTCATGTCTTCAATTGCCTTGACCTTTTCTGGGTTGGCCTCGATCCCCCTGTGGGACACAAGGAAACCTAGCAGCTTGCCTGAAGGGACACCGAACATGCATTTCTCTGGGTTGAGCGGCAAGTCTACCTGGCGTAGGCTCGCGAAGGTCTCCTCCAGGTCTTGAATCAAAGTTCTCACCTCGCGAGACTTCACCACAATGTCGTCGACGTAGGCCTCCGCGTTTCTCCCGAGCTGCCGTCCTGAGGCGATGTGCATTAGCCGCTGGAAGGTCGCTCCCGCGTTGCGCAGTCTGAAAGGCATGCAAGTATAGCAGTACACCCCACATGGGGTCAGGAAGGCCATCTTCTCCACGTCTTCCACCGCCATCTTGATCTGGCGATACCCCAAGAACGCATCCAGAAAGCATAGCAGGTCGCACTCGGCGCTGGAGTCGATGATCTGGTCAATGCGAGGCAGCCGGAATGGGTCTTGAGGGCAGGCCTTGTTGAGGTAGGTGAAGTCGACGCACATGCGCTCCTTCCCTCCTTTCTTCGGCACGATGACAGGGTTCGCCAGCCACTCCGGGTACCAGACTTCACAAATGACACCTGCCGCCTGCAGCTTGCGGGTTTCTTGGATGATGAAGGTCTGTTTCTCCGTGGACTATCGCCGCGCCTTCTGCTTCACAGGGCGCACGTTGGGGCACACTTTCAGATGATGCTCAATCACTTCTCTTGGGACCCCAACTAGCTGCTTGGGCTCCCAGGCGAACACTTCCTTCTTTGCCCTCAGGAAGTCCACCAGCGCCCTTTCTTAATCTAGGGCGAGGTCGGCGCCTATGGTAAAGGTGGCGCCTGAGGCCCCGTCCTTCGCGACCGGTATTTGCTACGTCTTGGCTTGGCCTTGAGTGAATAGCTGCTTCTTCTTGGTTGGCGTAGCCCCCTTGGCTCTGGGTTCAGTCTTGCCGACCAAACAAGCCGGCGCCGCGGCCTTGAAGGCGAGTTTGAGGGCCTCCAAGGCTTCCTTGGTGTCCGTAGCCACAGTGAGGACGCCCTTGCTCCCCGGCATCTTCATGAGGTTGTAGGCAGGATGAGTAGCTGCCATGAATCGGGCCAGCGCCGGGTACTCGAGGATGGCGTTGTACGGTAGGTTGATGCGGGCAATGTCGAAGTCGATTAGCTCAGTGCGGTAGTTGTCGCGTGTGCCAAAGGTCATGGGGAGACAGATCTACCCAGGGGGCTGGAGGAGCCGCCGCTGACCCCGGAGAAGGGCTTGCTGGGGCGGATCCTCTCAAGCAGTACGAGGAGGAGGCTAAAGGCCTCCACGAAGAGCACGTAGAGGCCGGCGCCGCCGTCGATGAGGGTCTTGGTGATGGCTACACTGTAGATGGTGGCCGTGCAAAGCATTGGGAGCACGCCTGAACTGGTGGTGGTGGCAGGGTGATCCCCCGAGTCAAAAATTAGGTCAGCCTAGGGCGCCGCCCAACCCGGGGGAGGCCCCTGCCGCGCGGAGGCGGCACTTCTACCTCTTTAGCACTGCGTTGGTTTTCCCTTGAAGAGGAAAGGGTGATGCAGCAAAGTAGCGTAAGTATTTCCCTCAGTTTTTGAGAACCAAGGTATCAATCCAGTAGGAGGCCACGCTGAAGTCCCTCGTACCTACACAAACAAATAAGAACCTTGCAACCAACGCGATAAAGGGGTTGTCAATCCCTTCACGACCACTTGCAAAAGTGAGATCTGATAGAGATGATTTGATAATATTTTTGGTATTTTTATGATAAAGACTAAAAGTAAAGAAAGCAAAATAAACAGCGCCAGAAATAGCTTGTTGACGGGAGATTAATATGATGGAAAATAGACCCAGGGGCCATAGGTTTCACTAGTGGCTTCTCTCAAGATAGCATAAGTATTATGGTGCGTGAACAAATTACTGTCGAGCAATTGATGAGCATAGTTATGAGAATATCTAGGTATGATCATGTATATAGGCATCACGTCCGTGACAAGTAGACCGACTCCTGCCTGCATCTACTACTATTAGTCCACACATCGACCGCTATCCAGCATGCATCTAGAGTATTAAGTTCATAAGAAGGGAGTAACGCTTTAAGCAAGATGACATGATGTGGAGGGATAAACTCATGCAATATGATATAAACCCCATCTTTTTGTCCTCGATGGCAATAATACAATACGTGTCGTTTCCCCTACTGTCACTGGGATTGAGCACCGCAAGATTGAACCCAAAGCTAAGCACTTCTCCCATTGCAAGAAAGATCAATCTAGTAGGCCAAACCAAACTGATAATTCGAAGAGACTTGCAAAGATAACCAATCATACATAAAAGAATTCAGAGGAGATTCAAATATTGTTCATAGATAATCTTGATCATAAACCCACACTTCATCGGATCTCGACAAACACACCGCAAAAGAAGATTACATCGAATAGATCTCCAAGGGAATCGAGGAGAACTTTGTATTGAGATCCAAAGAGAGAGAAGAAACCATCTAGCTAATAACTATGGACCCGAAGGTCTGAGGTAAACTACTCACAAATCATCGGAGA
Source organism: Triticum aestivum (assembly GCF_018294505.1). Taxonomy (NCBI): domain Eukaryota; kingdom Viridiplantae; phylum Streptophyta; class Magnoliopsida; order Poales; family Poaceae; genus Triticum; species Triticum aestivum. Next base: position 288,224,449 of record NC_057814.1, on the reverse strand, counting down.
GGCTATGGTGTTGATGTAGAAGCCCTCCGTGATCAATGCCCCCTCCGGCGGAGCACCGGAAAAGGCCCCAAGATGGGATCTCACGGGTACAGAAGGTTGCGGCGGTGCAACTAGGTTTTCGTGGTGCTCCCCGATGGTTTGGGGGTACGTTGGTATATATAGGAGGAAGACGTAGGTCGGTGGAGCCATGAGGGGCCCATGAGGGTGGAGGGCGCGCCCAGGGGGGTAGGCACGCCCCCTGCCTCGTGGCCTCCTCGTCGATTGCTTGACGTCCACTCCAAGTCCTCTGGATTACGTTTGTTCCAAAAATCACGCTCTCGAAGGTTTCATTCCGTTTGGACTCCGTTTGATATTCTTTTTCTGCGAAACACTGAAATAGGCTAAAAAATAGCAATTTGGGTTGGGCCTCCGGTTAATAGGTTTGTCCCAAGAATAATATAAAAGTGTATAAATAAGCCCATTAAACATCCAAAATAGAATATATAATAGCATGGAACAATAAAAAATTATAGACACGTTGGGGACGTATCAAGCATCCCCAAGCTTAATTCCTGCTCGTCCTCGAGTAGGTAAATGATAAACACAAAATTTTTGACGTGGAATGCTTCTTAGCATAATTTCAATGTAATTCTTTTTATTGTGGCATGAATATTTAGATCCGAAAGATTCAAGTTAAAAGTTTAATGTTGACATAAAAACTATAATACTTCAAACATGCTAACCAGGCAATTATGTCCTATCAAAATAACATAGCAAAAAAAAACTTATCCCTACAAAATCATATAGTTAGGCCATGTTTCAATATCGTCACACAAACGTTCTCATCATGCATAACCCCGATGACAAGCCGAGCAATTGGTTCATACTTTTTAATGCGCTTCAGCTTTTTCAACCCTTACGCAATACATGAGCGCAAGCCATGGATATAGCACTATGGGTGGAGTAAAGTATAATGATGAGGGTTATGAGAGAGGACAAAAAGGTAGAAAGTCTCACTTTGACGCGGCTAATCAATAGGGTATGGAGATGCCCATCAATTGATGTCAATGAGAGGAGTTGGGATTGCCATGCAACGGATGCACTAGAGCTATAAATGTATGAAAGCTCAACAAAAGAAACTAAGTGGGTGTGCATCCAACTTGCTTGCTCACGAAGACCTAGGGCATTTTGAGGAAGCCCATCATTGGAATATACAAGCCAAGTTCTATAATGAAAAATTCCCACTAGTATATGAAAGTGACAACATAGGAGACTCTCTATCATGAAGATCACGGTGCTACTTTGAAGCACAAGTGTGGAAAAAGGATAGTAACATTGTCCCTTCTCTCTTTTTCTCTAATTTTTTTGTTGGGCCTTCTCTTTTTTTTCTCTGGCCTCTTTTTTTTTTCTTTTTTTTTAGTCCGGAATCACATCCGGACTTATGGGGGAATCATAGTCTCCATCATCCTTTCCTCACATGGGACAATGCTCTAATAATGATGATCATCACACTTTTAATTACTTACAACTCAACGATTACAACTCAATACTTAGAACAAAATATGACTCTATGTGAATGCCTCCGGCGGTGTACCGCGATATGCAATGAATCAAGAGTGACATGCATATAATTTTATGAATGGTGGCTTTGCCACAAATACATTGTCCACTACATGATCATGCAAAGCAATATGACAATGATGAAGCGTGTCATAATAAATGAAACGGTGGAAAGTTGCATGGCAATATATCTCGGAATGGCTATGGAAATGCCATGATAGGTAGGTATGGTGGCTGTTTTGAGGAAGATATAAGGAGGTTTATGTGTGATAGGGCGTATCATATCACGGGGTTTGGATGCACCGGCGAAGTTTGCACAAACTCTCAATGTGAGAAAGGGCAATGCACGGTACCGTAGAGGCTAGAAAATTGTGGAAGGTTGAGAGTGCGTATAATCCATGGACTCACATTAGTCATAAAGAACTCATATACTTATTGCAAAAGTTTATTAGCCCTCGAAGCAAAGTACTACTACGCATGCCCCTAGAGGGATAGATTGGTAGGAAAACACCATTGCTCGTCCCCGACCGCCACTCATAAGGAAAGCAATAAAAGAACACCTTATGTGTCAAAATTGTCACACAACTTTTACCATACGTGCATGCTACGGGATTTGCCAACCTTAACACAGGTATTTCTCAATTTCATAATTACTCAACTAGCACATTCTAATATTACCACCTTTATATCTCAAAACGCTTATCAAGTATCAAACTTCTCATGATATTCAATAAACTCAATATGGAAGATTAATTTCACAATTAAAGCAAATTACCATGTTGTTTAAGACTCTCAAAATAATATAAGTGAAGCATGAGAGATCAATAATTTCTATAAAATAAAACCACCACCGTGCTCTAAAAGATATAAGTGAAGCACTAGAGCAAAAACTATATAGCTCAAAAGATATAAGTGAAGCACATAGAGTATTCTAACAAATTCCGAATCATGTGTGTCTCTCTCAAAAAGTGTGTACAGCAAGGATGATTGTGGTAGAATAAAAAGCAAAGACTCAAATCATACGAGACGCTCCAAGCAAAACACATATCATGTGGTGAACAAAAATATAGCTCCAAGTAAAGTTACCGATAGACGAAGACGAAATAGGGGATGCCTTCCGGGGCATCCCCAAGCTTAGGCTTTTGGTTGTCCTTGAATTTTACCTTGGGGTGCCTTGGGCATCCCCAATCTTAGGCTCTTTCCAATCCTTGTTCCATAATCCATCAAATCTTTACCCAAAACTTTAAAACTTCACAACACAAAACTTAACAGAAATCTCATGAGCTCCGTTAGCGAAAGAAAACAAAACACCACTTCAAGGTACTGTAATGAACTCATTATTTATTTATATTGGTGTTAAACCTACTGTGTTCCAACTTCTCTATGGTTTATAAGATCTTTTCATAGCCATAGATTCATCAAAATAAGCAAACAACACACGAAAAACAGGATCTGTCAAAAACAGAACAGTCTGTAGTAATCTGTAACTAACGCAAACTTCTGGAAGTCAGAAAAATCTACCAAAATACGACGACCTAGATAATTTGTTTATTCATCTACTGCAATTGGAGTCAGTATTTTATCACGTTCTGGTGATTCTAAACAATTGTTTTCGTGAACAGATAGTTTCTGGAATTTTCAGCAAGATCAAATAACTATCATCCAAGAAGATCCTATAGGTTTCACTTGGCACAAACACTAACTAAAACACAAAGCCACATCTAAACAGAAGCTAGATGGATTATTTATTCCTAAACAGAACCAAAAAGCAAAAAAAACTAAAATAAAAATTGGGTTGCCTCCCAACAAGCGCTATCGTTTAACGCCCCTAGCTAGGCATAAAGGCGAGAATAGATTTAGGTATTGCCATAATAATGGTAAGGCAAGTCATGAAAACTTCTTTCATACTCTCTATGTTCAACAGAAAGTTTTCTTTGTGGCAAGAAAAAATAATCAAAAGGGCTAAATTTAATGGGACAAAAGTCCCCAAGGTCAAGCTCGGGAGGTATGGGTTCCTCCTTTGGCCCCTAATATTGCACAACCAATTCATCATTACAAGCGTTCTTTTGACGAAAGGTCACAAGCCTTTGCTCGAGAGAAAAACCTAACCCATTATTCTGAATAGCAAAATCATCATTAAGTTCAGAAATTCTATCAACTAGAACATCGGCAGGAACCTTTTTTCTAAGATTTTCATTATAAGCAACATGATCCAAAGATTGTAAACGCATTATGTCTTCTTGGTTGAAAAGGATAGCTTCTATGGGAGGATGACCAGCATCAACCCTATAATGCGCAAAAATTTCTTTAGCCTCCTTCATTATAAATCTGAACTCATGAGCCAAAAAGACGGTAGCGGCACGCTTAACAGAAGAGTGTTCTATATTAGAGAATTCTAGGAAAATTATTTGTATGCAAGGATGCATATGAAGAAATTGTCTTTCAAGTTCAACTACGAGCAAAGATAAAGGCTACTAGTTCTATGAAGAATAGATCCACCCATAATAGGCAAAGCACTGGCACAAGTAAAGAAATCTTGAATAACACCTTTCCCAATAATATTACCACTACCAACTCGAAACCTTTTAGTATGCAAGATAGTAGGTTCCTCAGGAGGATCATCAAAAGCATCAAAGTTTCCCATGTTATTATCTGCGATAACTTCCCCAGTTTCAGACATAATGACAGCAAATAACTCAAGGAACAAACAAGAAAAAGGCGAAGGAAAAAGAGGGCGAATAAAACGACAAGGGTGAAGTGGGGGAGAGGAAAACGAGAGGCAAATGGCAAATAATGTAATACGAGGGATAAGAGTTAGTGATGGGTACTTGGTATGTCTTGACTTGTGCGTAGAATCCCCGGCAACGGCGCCAGAAATCCTTCATGCTACATCCTAAGCACTGCGTTGGTTTTCCCTTGAAGAGGAAAGGGTGATGCAGCAAAGTAGCGTAAGTATTTCCCTCAGTTTTTGAGAACCAAGGTATCAATCCCGTAGGAGGCCATGCTCAAGTCCCTCGTACCTACACAAACAAATAAGAACCTTGCAACCAACGCGATAAAGGGGTTGTCAATCCCTTCACGGCCACTTGCAAAAGTGAGATCTAATAGAGATGATAAGATAATATTTTTGGTATTTTTATGATAAAGACTAAAAGTAAAGAAAGCAAAATAAACAGCGCCAGAAATAGCTTGTTGACGGGAGATTAATATGATGGAAAATAGACCCAGGGGCCATAGGTTTCACTAGTGGCTTCTCTCAAGATAGCATAAGTATTACGGTGGGTGAACAAATTACTGTCGAGCAATTGAAAGAATTGAGCATAGTTATGAGAATATCTAGGTATGATCATATATATAGGTATCACGGCCGTGACAAGTAGACCGACTCCTGCATGCATCTACTACTATTACTCCACACATCGACCGCTATCCAGCATGCATCTAGAGTTTTAAGTTCATAAGAACGGAGTAACACTTTAAGCAAGATGACATGATGTGGAGGGATAAACTCATGAAATATGATATAAAACCCATCTTTTTATCCTCGATGCCAGGAATACAATACGTGTCGTTTCCCCTACTGTCACTGGGATCGAGTACCGCAAGATTGAACCCAAAACTAAGCACTTCTCCCATTGCATGAAAGATCAATCTAGTAGGCCAAACCAAACTGATAATTCGAAGAGACTTGCAAAGATAACCAATCATACATAAAAGAATTCAGAGGAGATTCAAATATTGTTCATAGATAATCTTGATCATAAACCCACAATTCATCGGATCACGACAAACACACCGCAAAAGAAGATTACATCGGATAGATCTCCAAGAGAATCGAGGAGAACTTTGTATTGAGATCCAAAGAGAGAGAAGAAGCCATCTAGCTAATAACTATGGACCCGAAGGTCTGAGGTAAACTACTCACACATCATCGGAGAGGTTATGGTGTTGATGTAGAAGCCCTCCGTGATCAATGCCCCCTCCGGCGGAGCACCGAAAAAGGCCCCAAGATGGGATCTCACGGGTACAGAAGGATGGTGCTCCTCGACGGTTTGGGGGTACGTAGGTATATATAGGAGGAAGAAGTAGGTCGGTGGAGCCACGAGGGGCCCACGAGGGTGGAGGGCGCGCCCAGGGAGTAGGCGCGCCCCCTGCCTCGTGGCCTCCTTGTCGGTTTCTTGACGTCCATTCCAAGTCCTCTGGATCACGTTTGTTCCAAAACCACGCTCCCGAAGGTTTGATTCCGTTTGGACTCCGTTTGATATTCTTTTTCTGCGAAACACTAAAATAGGCAAAAAAAGCAATTTGGGCTGGGCCTCCAGTTAATAGGTTAGTCCCAAAAACAATATAGAAGTGTATAAATAAGCCCATTAAACATCCAAAACAAAATATATAATAGCATGGAACAATAAAAAATTATAGATACGTTGGAGACGTATCAGGCGCCGATCTGGCGAAAGAACAACTTAGCATGCCGGTCCGAGGGCGGTGCTTGCGAGCCACCAAGGAGAGCTGCGACGATGGGTGGGGCTGGTCCCCCGAAGCGCGCGATGAAGAGGTCGCGCAGCACCCCACAGGAGGCCACTGAAGATCCCGGCAGGTGGAGTAGCAAAGCGCGCGGCGCGCCAGTGAGGGCCATGGGGAGCCAGTTGGCCATGACCCTGACGCTGCCCCCGGCCTTAAGGACGGCCTCCTTGTACGCCAGTTGGAAAGCCACCGGGTCCGCCGCACCGTCGTAGCGAGGTGGCATCTCTGGCTTGAACTTGGGCGGCCACTACACCTGCCGCAAAGCGGGGGCCAAGGCTCGGAGCCCCCTGGCTCCGCCGTTGGCATCAGTCGTCGGAGCCGGAGGCGCGGCGCCTGCCATGGGGGCGAAGCGCGGTGGTAGCAAAGCGCGGATCGACGGAAGGAAAGCTCCGACGCACCCCTACCTGGCGCGCCAAATGTTGGATTTCGGGTTCCGGCAAAACCCTTGAGGTTCGAACACTGGGGTGCGTGCGAAGATCTCCCCCTACCTAATCACGCCCTCAGCCTCACCGCGATCTCAAAGGCTTAGCTCGACGAACTCGCAACACAAGAGACACGAGATTTATACTGGTTCAGGACACCATTGTGGTGTAATACCCTACTCCTGTATGGTGGTGGTGGATTGCCTCTTGGGCTGAGGATGAACAGTAGAAGGGAAGAACAGCCTTCTGAGGAGAGGTGTTCTTGTGCTCGGTGAATGTGTTCGGGTGAGGATTGCTCAAGATGAGATGCCTCCTACTATGATGGCTAGTCCTCTTTATAGAGGTCTTGGTCCTCTTCCCAAATATTGAGCAGGAAGGGATGCCACAATGGCCAGTTTAAAGGGGGGCAGCCAGTACAAGTAATCCTGACAAAAGTAGTCTTCGATTGCCAAAGGCTCTGGTGGTGACGCGTTGGGCTCCACGGTTTCCTTCGTCCTGCCGTCCTGCTGGTCTTGGTCTTGTTACACCGATATGGAAACCTTTTCCTGATGCCTCGGTACTCCTCGCCTGCGCTTGCACCTTTAGCACCAAAGAGGAAGCGAGGACACTGCATGCGCAGGCACCCGCCTGTTGCCCGCCTGGCTCCAGTTGTCATGGCTTGCGTCACTTGAACCTCGCGAGGTGTCCCTTGCCTTGATCTCTCTGCCCCTCGCGAGCCAGCCTGGTGAGGCCTCTCTCGAGGAGGTCTTGTGTCATCCGCCTCGCGAGGCTTGGCCCCTCGCGAGGGTCTTGAGTGTTTGCCGGTGAAGATGGGCCGTACGGGGCCGCTCACGGAGCCACGCCGTGGGCGGCAGGCAGGCAAGTCCGGGGACCCCCGTTCCCAGCACGCCGACAAGGCCCTTCTTCTTCATCAGAAGAACAACAGGGCGCGCTCCCCCAGCTTGGAGATCAAGCGCCCCAACGAGGTCACGCAGCCTGTGAGCTTCTACATTTCCTTGAGAGTTTGCGGTGGGCTCATGTCGTCTATCGCCTTGACCTTCTCCAGATTTGCCTCGATCCCCCTGTGCGACACGAGGAAGCCCAGCAGCTTGCCTGAGGGGACCCCAAATTTGCACTTCTCTGGGTTGAGCCGTAGTTCCTCCTGGCGCAGGCTGGTGAATGTCTCCTCCAGATCCTGAACGAGGATCCTTGTCTCCTGAGATTTTACCATGATGTCATCGACGCAGGCTTCGGTGTTCCTCCCTAGCTGCTTCCCTAGGGCAATGTGCATCAGCCGCTGGAAGGTCGCCCCAGCGTTGCGCAGCCCGAACGGCATTCATGTGTAGCAGTATACTCCGCATGGGGTGAAGAAGGCGGTCTTCTCCACGTCCTCCAGCGCCATCTTGATCTGGTGGTAGCCCGAGAACGCGTCCCGGAAACACAGCAGGTCGCACTCGGCGGTGGAGTCAACGATCTGGTCGATGTGCGGAAGCGGGAATGGGTCTTGGGGATAGGCCTTGTTGAGGTTGGTGAAGTCGACACACATGTGTTCCTTCCCGCCTTTCTTTGGCATGACGACGGGGTTCGGCAGCCACTCCGGGTATCAGACCTTGCGAATGACGCCTGCCGCCTCCAACTTGCGAGTTTCTTGGATGATGAAGGACTGCTTCTCCGTGGACTGTCGCCGCGCCTTCTGCTTCACAGGGAGCACATTGGGGCACACCCATAAGTGATGCTCGATTACCCACTGGGGACCCCCAGCAGTTGCTTGGGCTCCCAGGAAAATACCTCCTTGTTCGCGCGCAGGAACTTCACCAATGCTTCCTCTTGATCTGGGTCGAGGTTGGCGCCTAAGGTGAAGGTGGCCCCCGAGGATCCATCTTCCTCGACTGGTACTTGCTTTGTTTCTACCTGATCTTGAGTGAACAGCTTCTTCTTCTTTGCCAGTGCAGCCTCCTTTGCCCTTGGGGCGGCTTCGCTGGTCGGGTGCGCTGCCGCTGTGGCCCTGACGGCAAGCTTGAGGGCCGTCAGAGCCTCCTTGGTGTCTCCAGCCACGGTGAGGACGCCACTACTGCCCGACATCTTCATGAGGTTGTAGGCCAGATGGGTCGCTGCCATGAAATGAGCTAAGGCAGGGTACCCAAGGATGGCATTGTATGGGAGACCGATGCGGGCGATGTCGAAGTCGATGAGCTCGGTGTGGTAGTTGTCCCGGGTACCGAAGGTGATCGGAAGGCGTATTTGCCCCAGGGGGCTGGTGGATCCGCTACCGACTCCAGAAAAAGGCCTGGTGGGACAGAGCCGGCCGTGCGGCACGTGAAGCAAGCCGAAAGCTTCCACGAGGAGCACGTTGAGGCCCGCTCCACCGTCGATGAGCATCTTGGTCATGGCGACGTGGCAGATGGTGGGCGTGCATAGCATTGGGAGCGCGCCTGAGCCGGTGTTGGCAGCGGGGTGATCCCCTGAGTCGAAGGTGAGGTCGGCCTTGGGCGCCGCCCATCCTGGAGGGGCTCCCCGTTGCATGGAGGCGGCGCTGATGTGACGGAAGAACTGCTTGACGTGGCGATCTGAGGGTGGCGCTTGCGAGCCGCCGAGGAGGTCCGCGACAGCGACAGGCGCCGGCGCCGTGAAGCGTGCGACGAAGAGGCCATGCAGCCCTTCCCAAGAAGCCAAAGAGGATCCTGGCAGGTTGAGTAGCCAGGCGCGTGGCACGCCAGAGAGGGCCATCGGGAACCTGTGGGCCATGACCCTGTCGTCGCCTCCCGCCTCCAGCACGGCCTCCTCGTAAGCCAGCAGGAAGATCGACGGATCCGCCGCGCCGTCGAAGCGGAGCGGCATCTCCGGCGTGAACTTGGGTGGCCACTGCACTTGCCGTAGGGCGGGTGTGAAGGCCCTGATCCCCCTGGCGCCGTCGTGGTCACCCGTCGGTCCAGTCGGCGGAGCAGCCCCGCCATGGGGACCGAACGGAGGGGCGAAGCCGGCGGAGGAACAGGACTCCGGCGCACCCCTACCTGGTGCGCCAAATGTCAAATTATGGGTTCCGACAAACCCTTGAGGTTCGAACACTGGGGTGCACACGAAGATCTCTCTCTCTCTAGCTCGCTCTCGCAACGATCTCAGGGCCTAACTCGCCAAACCCAAAGAACAAGTGACACAAGGGTTTATACTGGTTCGGCCCACCGTTTTGGTGTAATACCCTACTCCAGTGTGGTGTGGTCGATTGCCTTGTAGGCTGAGGATGAACAAGTACAAGGGAAGAACAGCCTCCTGAGGAGAAGTGTTCTTGAGCTCGGGGAGCTTATGAGCTAGCCTTGGTGGAATGGATCCGGTCCAAGATCAAATGCCCACTGTGGTGATGGCTGGTCCTATTTATGGAGGCCCGGGTCCTCTTCCCAAATATTAGGCGGGAAGGGATCCCACAATGGCCAATTTGAAGGGGGACAACAAGTACAAGTTATCCTGACAAAAGGTGGTCTTCGCCTGCCAAAGACTCCGGTGGTGACGCCGTAGTGGGCTCCGTGATGACCTCCGTCTTGCCATCCTGCTGGTCTCAGTCTCGTTGCACGAATATGGAAACCTTTGCCCGATGCCTCGGGATTCCTCTCCTAAGTTTGCCCCTTTAGCACCAAAGAGGTAACCAGTACACTGCGCCCGCTGGCGCCCGCCTGGCCTTGGTCGTCATGGCTCACGTCACGCGAACCTCGCGAGGTGCCCCTTGCATAGATATCTCCGCTCCTCGGGAGCCAGCCTAAGAGACCGCCCCTGAGGAGGTCTTGCGTCGTCCGCCTCGCGAGGTTTGGCCCCTCGCGAGGGTCTTGAGTGGTTGTTGATGAAGATGGGCCGTACCAGGCCGTAGGTGGAGCCACGCCCTGGGCCGCAGGCAGGCAAGTCTAGGTACCCCCGTTCCCAGGACGCCGACAATAAGAATTAAGGCCACGATGATGAGATCGCAGTGGTGGTTACATGAGGCAAGAAGAAAGATGCATCCATCAACGTAGGACCTCCTCCTCCTCCTCAACTCAGTGCGCTGGGCCACCGACCGCCGGCTAAGGAGCGGCGGCTTTTGTGGCGAGGTCAATGTGCTTCTAAGCAATGGCATCCAAGGCTTCCAGCCGGTTGAAGAAGGCCAACGTCGTAGTGTCCTCACTGGCCTGGTAGATACCTATGTACACGATTCGCTCGTACACATGGATGTGTAGGAGTTTCTTGCAGGGCGAGGCGCCTCGCGGCGAGCGCGACCTCCAGGTGGACATTCTTCGTGGCGTCGGCGGGCAGTCGCAGGACCACTAGTGCTTGAAAGAGGTTCTGACCATGGAGGGCGATTAGGGTGGCAGGCAATGAGGAGCTCGGGTGCGCGGGCTGGAGGAGTACGACGATGTCGTCCGCGAGCTTCTTGACGATGGTGAACCTGTTGGTGGTGCGAACCATCATCTGGTCGTACTGAAAGTCGTAGCTCGCGTCGACGGCGGCCACCCACCAGTCGGTCGCCAACACCATGTGGAGACGATCCACGGTGCCATGCCGCAGGCCGGCGTCGTGGACCATCTGGCAGAGCCGCTGGCCGCTCGCGCGCATCACCGCCATGGGTTTGGAGTGAGCCCTTTTGCGCTTATTAGTGTAGGTGCTTAGGCAAATGCTTAGGTGCGTACGATGTGGTAGATGCATTGGAATGCAGGGGCGCCTTTATATGAGTGCAAACTGCGTTACATTCACATCGTGCTGCCTCTTTTCCCGGTCCTCCTCCCATTACTTCCATCATCCATTCACACGATGCTAATTGAAGGAGGATGCATCATTGGTTGTTCAACATTTCAGGAACCACTACCCTCTCCCTCGTCTGCATTAAAGCCGTATCGGGAACTGCGCAGCCCGCTGTCAAATGTAATAGTACTGCACCGCCCGCTGCATGCCCGGCTGAACACGCCTCCTCGCCTCCATCTATGCTTAATTACTGAATTTTAGTTTCAAAAATTAGATACTCCTAGTGATTTTTAGCTTCATATTTTGACAAATCGCAGTGTTACAAGGTTGGCAAATGGCAATGTTACTAGATCAACAAATGTCAATCTTTCTAGTTTGACAAATGGCAACATACCCAATATGACAGATGCAAATCTTACCAAGTTGTTTGTAAGTGTTTCACATGGGTCATCCAAAAGAACCACTTGTGTTCAAGAGATGCACAAATCCTGCTCTCACTTTGCATATGGGTGTTCTGTCTAAAATGTTTGCGATCAAGAGTCATTGAAACCTATAGCCATTAAAACCAAGACACGTGGCGTCACGTGAATGGTTAACATAACGCACACGATTTGAATTATACAAACGTTTGAGATATTAAAGTGGCAGCTATTTTTTCAAAATGCCTTTGTGGGCTGTTATTCGAGTGCGCCTTCTCTCAAAATGGACTCAAAAAATACCACAGCATGTCGGGTACCACTCCATGATAGCATGCCAAGTATCATGAATTTCAGACAAGTTTTGGATTTACTAGAATTTATAAACTAGGCATCTCAATGTTTGCGGCCGAGTGACGGTGGCAGGGTGTTGGACATTCATTCCCATTTCTTGCATGGGACCTAAGAATGCACCCAAGGACAAAGATTTGATTTTTCAACCAATTTATATGCACTGGAGCATGTGCATGTAGTTCAAATTTGAATTATGCACATAAATGCATTGAAAACTCACTTAATGCATAAAAATGTCCAAACGAACCCCAAAAAATCACAAAAAATAACACCACACTCATGTTGTTCTACGTTGACATGAGAAAAATTTGAAAGCAATAAGAGGCAATGGATATCGTTTCGTCCCCAAAGTTGGGACGTTCCCTATCGAAACCATCATGCTTGTTGTGAGACGCTTATACCCAAACCTGCCCCAAATGGGACAAAAAATTAACCACGGCATGTTGATGCCGCACCATGATACCATGCCAAGTTTAAGGAATTTCAGACGAGTTTTGGATTTACTAGAATTTAAATACCAGGTATCTCAATGTTTTGCCGGCATCAACGGTGCCCTAGTGTTTGAAATTCATTCCCATTTCTTGCATGGGACCTAAGGATGCATCTGAGGACACCGATTTGCATTGAAAACTCAGCCAATGCATAAAAATGTCCAAACGAACCCCGAAAAATCACAAAATTTGACACAACACTCCTATTGTTCTATGTTGACACGAGAAAAAATTTGGAAGCAATAAGAGGCAATGGATATCGTTTTGTCCCCAAAGGTGGGACGTTCCCTATCAAAACCATCATGCTTGTTGTGAGAAGCTCTGGTTTGTGAGAAGCTTATACCCAAACCTGCCCCGAATGGGACAAAAAATTTATGACGGCATGTTGATGCCGCTCCATGATAGCATGCCAAGTTTCATGAATTTCAGACGAGTTTTGGATTTACTAGAATTTAAATACCAGGTATCTCAATGTTTGCGGCCGAGTGATGGTGGCAGGGTATTTGACATTCATTCCCATTTCTTGCATGGGACCTAAGCATGCACCCAAGGACAAAGATTTGATTTTTCAACCAATTTATATGCACTGGAGCATGTGCATGTAGTTCAAATTTGCATTATGCACATGAATACATTAAAAACTCACTTAATGCATAAAAATGTACAAACAAACCCTGAAAAATCACAAAAAATAACACAACACTCCTGTTGTTCTATGTTGACACGAGAATTTTTTTGAAAGCAATAAGAGGCAATGGATATTGTTTCTTCCCCAAAGGTGGGGCGTTCCCTACCGAAACCATCATGCTTGTTGTGAGAAGCTCTGGTTTGTGAGAAGCATATACCCAAACCTGCCCCAAATGGGACAAAAAATTTACCATGGCATGATGATGCAGCTCCATGTTAGCATGCCAATTTCATGAATTTCAGACGAGATTTGTACTTACTAGAATTTAAAAACCAGGTATCTCAATGTTTGCGGTCGAGTGATGGTGGCAGGGTGTTTGACATTCATTCCCATTTCTTGCATGGGACCTAAGCATGCACCCAAGGACAAAGACTTGATTTTTCAACCAATTTATATGCACTGGAGCATGTGCATGTAGTTCAAATTTGAATCATGCACATAAATGCATTGAGAACTCACTTAATGCATAAAAATGTCCAAACGAACCCCGAAAAATCACAAAAAAAACACAACACTCCTGTTTTTCTATGTTGACACGAGAATTTTTTTGAAACCAATAAGAGGCAATGGATATTGTTTTGTCCCCAAAGGTGGGGCGTTCCCTACCGAAACCATCATGCTTGCTGTGAGAAGCATATACCCAAACCTGCCCCAAATGGGACAAAAAATTTACCACGGCATGTTGATGCCACTCCATGAGAGCATGCCAAGTTTCATGAAATTCAGACGAGTTTTGGATTTACTAGAATTTAAAAACCAGGCATCTTAATGTTTGCGGCCGAGTGACGGTGGCAGGGTGTTTGACATTCATTCATGTTTCTTGCATGAGACCTAAGCATGCACCCAAGGACAAAGATTTGATTTTTCAACCAATTTATATGCACTTGAGCATGTGCATGTAGCTCAAATTTGAACTATGCACATAAATGCATTGAAAACTCACTTAATGCATAAAAATTTCCAAACGAGCCCTGAATAATTCCAATTCTTTTATGACACACATATAGTTGCATGTTCACTGCAGATAAAAGGTCTAGCAATTCAAACACCGTCCATGGCCGCTGTGACCCCATTATGTAATTCAAATCAAGACAAAATATCATGTAGATCCCACACAGTTTATTATAACCAACCGTGTGAGATGCAGCACAAAATATCTTGGAGCACCGTCGGAGTATAGTACGCATACGGCTTACGCGAGAAGGTGCGACGGCTATAGTCGACAGCCCGCTCTGAATAAGGGACCATGTCTGATGACACTTTGCGTACTAGTTTTTTCGCTGAAGCGATTGAAATTTTTCGGCTTCCGCGGAAATATCTACCTCCTCGCCCCTCCCCCTTACCAAAATCCACATTTCCCCTGCTTCCGCCTTCCTTTCCAAGTTGAAACCTTCACTCCTTGCTTGTACTGCCGCCTCCTCGCGGTGACCCTCCTTCACACTGCTGGGCCTCGCCTATCCAGGCAGGTAATCCACACCCGACCCCCATCCTCCTGCTCCTTCCACATCCCACATGCCCCGACTGTCGGCACGAGCACGACACCTTCTACCCAAATCACCAACCCCTCCACCAAATAAGCGTCGGCCTAAGCCATGGTGCATCTAGTATAGCCAGGACCTTAAGGAGCATTTGGCAGCGGAGAAGCAAATCGTGGCCGCACGCGTGGATGAGGTCGCGATGGCTGCCATTCGTCCCCACCCCCAGATCTTGGAGGAGCACCTCGCCGTCAAGGCCACCATTGATGCCTCGCGCGCCGACGCCGCGACGTGGTTGGCTGCTTTAAACGACAGTTTGTGGCGTTTTCTCGAGGCCACCGTTGGTGCCTTCGACGAAGACTACGAGGTGTTTTCTCAGCGTGCACGTGCTTACCTCATCTCGAGAGCCAGCAGGTTGGTGCCCGGAATGGCTCATGCAACTCACCACTACAATGAGGGCACCCACGATGCGGAGGCCTCCCCCTCTTCCATGTCCAAGGAGGCAATCGTCATCGATATCTCCGACAATGAGGAGTAGCTTGTCTTATTAGCTCACTATAAGGACCCATGTTCAGTTTGCTAGCTACTGCCTTTCCTTAACAAATTCTAGTGAATTGTGCTATCTACTTTTACCATGCAATCTTCTGCTATAGTGTATATGTTCTATATGTCGTGCAATGTGGTGTTCAGTTAACTGCTTAGTTCAATTCTGCAAATGTGATGTTCAATTCTTCATGGTGCAATATTTCCAAGTTGTTAAGCATGCTTGGTTTGGTTAACTGTCTAATCTTCTATTACGAGTATGTTATATTGTGCAATGTGGTGCTCAGTTAATGTTTGGTTCATTTGTTGTGGTGTTTACTTAACTGCTTGGTTCAATTCTGCAATGCGATGTTCAGTTGTTGTGGCTGCATTCTGTTATTGTATACCATGTGAGAAATAAATCAAATTTGGCTTTACTAAATACATGAGAAACAAATACAATTGGTATATTTCCAAGTTGTTAAGCATGCTTGGTTTGGTTAACTATCTGATCTTCTATTAGGAGTAGGTTATATTGTGCAATGTGGTGCTCAGTTAACGTTTGGTTCATTTGTTGTGGTGTTTTAGTTAACTGCTTGGTTCAATTCTGCAATGCGATGTTCAATTGTTGTGGCTGCATTCTGTTATTGTATACCATGTGAGAAATAAATCAAATTCGGTTGTACTAAATACATGAGAAACAAATACAATTGCTATATTTCCAAGTTGTTAAGCATTCTTGGTTGTATAACTTTCTGATCTTCTATTAGGAGTATGTTATATTGTGCAATGTGGTGCTCAGTTAACGTTTGGTTCATTTGTTGTGGTGTTTACTTAACTGCTTGGTTCAATTCTGCAATGCGATGTTCAATTGTTGTGGCTGTAATCTGTTATTGTATACCATGTGAGGAATAAATCGAATTTGGCTGCACTTAGTACATGAGAAACATATACAAGTGCTCTATTTCCTAGTTCTTAATCATGCTTGGTTTGGATAAATGGGTTTTCCATGTGGCTTGAATTAATCTAATGAATCTGCAATGTGCTTATTTATCATCAACATATTTTACTGATAGCATGCGAACACTTACTTAACCTGATGACTAACTACCTTTTATGTGTTGCCGGGAAACAATGGGAAGCGCTGAGGTTTACAAGATGGTACTAACTATTATACCTTGCCTTTTTTTATTCCTTTGCCCCATTTCCAATATAGAGAAGATATTTATGCACATCCTTGTTTTCAGGGTTCACTGATGATTACCTCTCAAACCACCTCTGTGGTCAGGAGGCGAGGAAAGTTTTCATACAACACCCACGGTTTAATATTGAAGTGTTCCTGAAAAGGTCAAAGGATGGACGGTCAATCATCCATAGGCACTGGCCTAAAGTTGCAAAGACCTTCAACATGAATGAAGACTCAATATTTGCCTTCCGCTTCAACAGTTTTCCAGATGAGATGCATCTCTCTATGTACCGTCTATGATGCTAATTTCGAAAGGTTCTAGATGTTGCATGTGAAACTTGCTGCTGGTGTAGTCATGTAATGGGGTAGCTGAGTGGAGAAGCTATATCATGTTGTACTCCGATGTATTTCAATTATGAAATCCTGCTTCCTTAATTAATATGGAAATGGAATATATTATGTGCTTAATATGAATATCAATTAGATTAGTAAATTGATTATTCATAATAGGGCAATTAGCCTACTAATTGGCCAATTAGCTTGCTAATTGGGTTTTCCTATTGCAAACGGTTATTGAGAAAACACCGTGGGCGATGACCTCAGGCAACGCACACAGTTTCTAGGAATAAACTGTGTTGGATCGATGAACAATCACAAATGACATTCTCTTGAAAACTGTTTGCGTTACGCCACCTTGCGCAAACGTTTTCCCTTGAGTGACTGTGTGGGATGTATATACGAACGGAAACGTTTAACGATGAATGACTGTGTGGGATGTACTTACGACCGGAAATGATTTCGCCTGTATAATTGTATTTTTTAGCACTACTTTACGTATTTCTATATTTGAGTGCTCGCCGGTCGCACACGACCTCATTTTGCCGAGCGTGTGTGTCTGGAGGGCATATCACCGACAGTTTCTGGGTCGTGTGGGAAGGACCCGCCTATCACCCACACTCACTAGGTGACGGTTCCGAATGCCGTCGCGGAAAGGGGTTAAAAACCATTTGTATAGCACCGACGTGTACCAATGGAGCATCTTTATAATTACCCAGTTACGTTGTGACGTTTGATAGCACACAAGGCATTCCTCTGGTATCCGGGAGTTGCATAATCTCATAGTCTAAGGAAAATGTATTTTACATGAAGAAGGCAATTGCAATAAAACGGAGCGATCATTATGCTAAGCTAACGAATGGGTCTTGTCCATCACATCATTATCCTAATGATGTGATCCCGTTATCAAATGACAACTCATGTCAATGGTTAGGAAACCTTAACCATCTTTGATCAACCAGCTAGTCTATTAGTGGCTCACCAGGGACACAGTGTTTGTTTATGTATTCACACATGTATTAAGGTTTCCGATCAATACAATTCTAGCATGAATAATAAACCTTTATCATGAATAAGGAAATATAAAATAAAAACTTTATTATTGCATCTAGGGCATATTTCCTTCAAAATCCCCATTAGTCCGGGCTGTTAACGGGTTATCGGATCCAAACCGGAACCCGATAGCTTAACGGCGACCTGTTATGGTGGATGCCACGTGTCGGTTACCCTTGACGAAAGCACTTCCATGATGTGACATTTATCATCATGGAAGTGGACACTTCCGTGATGATAATTTTGGTATTGTCATGGAACACTTCTACGAGAACACATGTATGACTATCTTGATTCTGTCATAAAATCGTCATGGATGTACATGCATGACAGAAAACGTGACCTACTATGACAAACACGTATCATCACAGAAGTGTATTTTTTTGTAGTGCTTGCATATGTTCAGGACTGAGATATAAGATACCCCCTCTTCTTGAGAGTAGGTTTAAGCGGTGGTTCGGGAAGAGTCCAATCATCATAATTTTTAATATGTTATTCAATAATTTTTCAGCTTGTTCAATAGTTCGTTCCATGAAAACACAACCAACACAACTATCTAGGAAGTCCCTAGAAGCATCGGTTAGTCCATTATAGAAGTTATCAAGTATTTCATTTTTCTTAAGAGGATGATCAGACAAAGCATTTAGCAAATGGAGAAGCCTCCCCGAAGCTTGTGGGAGACTGTCTTCTTCAATTTGCACAAAGTTAAATATTTCCTGTAAGGCAGCTTGTTTCTTAGGACCAGGAAAATATTTTTCAGAGAAGTTGTAAATCATATCCTAGGGACTACGCACACAACCAGGAGCAAAAGTATTATACCAAGTCTTAGAATCAACCTTGAATGAGAACAAAAATAATTTTAGAATATAATAGTAGCGGATTTTCTCATCATGAGCAAAAAGGGTAGCTATGTCATTCAACTTAGTAAGGTGTGCCACAATAGTTTCAGTTTCATAACCATGGAAAGGATTTGATTCAACCAAAGTAATTAACTCTGGGTCGACAAAGAATTCATAATCCTTATCATCAACAAAGATAGGTGAAGTAGCAAACTTAGGATCACACTTCATTCTAGCATTCAAAGAATTTTCCTTCAGTTTGCATAATAATTTCTTAAGATAATCCCTATCATTGCAAGAAAGAAAGTCTCTAGTTGTCTCCTCATCCATAACATAACCTTCCGATATCTTAGGTAATTCATATCTAGGAGAACTAGATCTAATAGGTGTTTCAAGGTTTTCAGTTTCAGGCTGTTCATCAGTTTCAGCATTCTCAAAAGCTTTAGTTCTAGCAAGTTGTTCATCAAGAAATTCACCTAGTGGAACATTATCATCAAGCAAGGTACTAGAATCATCATGACTATCATTCATAGCAGAAGTAGCATGATCAATGACTTGCGACATAATAGGATTAATAACATGTGGTGGTGTTGCAAGTCTACTCAAAACAGAAGGTGAATCAAGTGCAAAGTGTGATGGCGGCTCCTTACCTCCCCTCGTCCTAGAGGGAACGATCTTGGTTTTAGTATCCTTCAGATTCTTTATAGTGATAAATTGATAATAATCCCAAGTGAATCAACAAATATAGCTATGCTCCCCGGCAACAGCACCAAAAAAATGTCTTGATAACCCACAAGTATAAGGGATCGCAATAGTTTTCGAGGGTACATTATTCAACTCAAATTTATTGATTCGACACAAGGAGAGCCAAAGAATATTTGCATGTATTAGCAGCTGAGTTGTCAATTCAACCACACCTGGAGATTAATTATCTGCAGCAGAGTGATCAGTAACAAAGTAGTATGATAGTTTTGATAGTAGTAGCAACCACAGTAGTAAGAGTAACAGTGATAGCAATGATTTTCTAGCAAGTGTAACAATAACGATAGCAGTAGTAACTTAGCAAAAACAATATAAGAGAAATTCGTAGGCATTGGACCAGTGGATTCGTTGGATGATATTCATCATATAACAGTCATAACCTAGGGCGATACAACACTAGCTCCACTTCATAAATATAATGTAGGCATGTATTCCGTAAATTGTCATACGTGCTAATGGAAAGAACTTGCATGACATATTTTGTCCTACCCTCCCGTGGCAGCGGGTTCCAATTGGAAACTAAGGGATATTAAGGTCTCCTTTTAATAGAGAACTGGAAAAAAGCATTAACACATAGTGAATACATGAACTACTCAAACTACGGTCATCACCGGAAAGTATCCTGACTACTGTCACTCCGGGGTTTACGGATCATAACAAGTAATAGGTGATTATAACTTGCAAGATCAGATCTAGAACATAGATATAATGGTGATAACATAGTAGGTTCAGATCTGAAATCATGGCACCCGGGCCCAAAGTGACAAGCATTAATCATGGCAAAGTCATAGCAATATCACACTACAGGAATCAAACACTTTGTCGTCTGCCATGGCTGACGGCAAAGGCATGCCTGGCTGACGGCAGAGGCCTTTGCCGTTAGCCAGCAGACGACAATAGGTGCGGCTGAATAGGCTATGGTGAAGGGCTCTTTGCCGTCAGCTGGCGGATGGCAAAGATAAAATGCTCTTTGCCGTCCGCCAGCCCACGACAAAGAGCCCGGACGATTATGCCACGTCCATCGGACTCAAGATCAACTTCCATAAATCCATGATAGTTCCGATTAACGCGCCTCCTGATAAATGCAAAGAACGGGCTGATTTGTTAGGTTGCACTGTGGGATCCATGCCGTTCACGTACCTTGGCCTACCCCTAGGCACCACTCGGCCGTCGGTCCAAGATTTGGCTCCTCTTGTTTGCAAAGCGGAAAGAAACATCACGACTGCTATGTCTTTAATGCCGTATGCGGGGAAACTTTCTCTCATGAATTCGATGATCACTTCTCTTATCATGTTCACAATGGGCACCATTCGCCTCCCACCAAAGATTGTAGCGCAACTTGACAAGATCAGAAGACACTGGTTATGGAAAAAATGGAATGATGATGGGATTAAGAGCAATTCTCTTGCTGCTTGGAATATGGTCTGCACGCCCAAGAAAAATGGTGGTCTGGGTGTCATTAACCTCAGAATACAGAATGATGCCTTGCTCCTCAAGTTTCTCCACAAGTTCTATAACAGGCACGATATCCCTTGGGTCCATCTAATATGGGATTCTTATTACGGTGACACTATTCCACATGCTCATGACTCGTGTGGTTCCTTCTGGTGGAAAGAATTAATTCACCTAATGCCCACATATCGTGGTGTGACACGCATCAAAATTGGTAATGGATCTTCTTCCCTGTTCTGGAAAGATAATTGGAGTCATTCTATCTATATGCTGAAACATGTCCGAGGGCCTATTCTTATGCCATTTCTGAAGACATCTCAGTCAAACATCTCCTGACATCCACTGATCTGCATGAAACCTTCCACCTCCCACTCTCAATACAAGCCCGTGATGAACTGCGCTCCATCCAAGCTGAGGTGGCCGGAATCACACTTACGGAGGATCATGACACTTGGCAATGTGTGTGGGGAGACAATAACTTCAAAACATCCTCATATTACAAGTTTTATTTCAGGGATGTGATTGCCCATGAAGCTTTCGGTTGGCTATGGAAAGCAAAATGTATTCCCAAGATTAAGACCTTTGGGTGGCTCCTACTCGTTGATCGTCTCAACACCAGAAACATGCTCAAGAGGAGACACTACAACATTGGAAACAATTTTGATTGCCTCCTGTGTGGCCAACATGTAGAAGAAACGGTGGAACACCTATTCTTTCATTGCACTTTCAATCAGGAGTGTTGGAGACCTCTGGGTTTCACCTGGCCCACACAGCATGACAGACTAGATATGATCAAGCACCAAAAAACCATGCAGCCCCGAAAGATGTGGATGGATATCTTCCTGACTTCGGCTTGGAGTCTATGGAAGGAGCGCAACAACCATCACTTCAGAAAGATCAAGCCTTCGGTCATAGCCTGGAAACAGAGATTTAAGTTGGATTTTTCCATTCTTAGATATAGAGTGAAACCCTCCAAAGAGCATATTATTACTGCTTTACTTGACTCCACACAATAGCTGCTTACTACCTCCTGGTAGCCTTGGGTGGTGCCCCAACCACCGCCTGTATGTAACACACCATGTAATTATACCCCCCTTGTTTCGGTAATATATATGTAGTAGGAATCTTTCCTACTATCTTCATAGTAAAAAAAAGAGCCCGGACGGCACAATTGACAGGTTAGGTCCGTTAAGGGGTTAACGGCGTGCTTTGCTGTCCGCTGGCGGACGGCAAAGGCAATTGCATCTTTGTCGTCTGCTAGCGGACGGCAAAGTAGTGGAATAGGCTAGCCCCCAACGCTCTTTACCGTCTGCCAGCAGACGAAAAAATAACCAAATAGGCGAGCCAGTGCCCCAGGTTGTACAGGTAGTTGCCACGTGGCAGCTTTGCCATCTGCTGGCTGATGGCAAAGCTCTTTGCCGTCCGCTAGCAGACCGCAAAGAACCTGTATAGCCCGTATTTTTCTGTTTTTTATTATATCCTTGCATTTTCAAAAGACATAAATTATATATATAGTTTCATCCTCAAACATAGGGTATTAGAACGTCCAATACATACATAGTTTCACGGACTTCATCAACGCAACAGAACACATAGGGTATTAAAATGTCCAATACATACATAGTTTCACGGACTTGATGAACAGACATACATAGTTTCACGGAGTAATTCAACATACATTGTTTATCAACACAAAATCAAAACAGAAACTAAAACTAGCAGTCCATCAGTCCAGCCATGAAGTGAATCAAATCTGCAAAAATGGGAGTAAGCAAGTTAGAAGAAGAAGAAGAAGACTAGAAGAAGAAGAAGGTTTGACCCTTTTCCTTCTCATTCTTCTTCTTCTTTTATTCTTTCTTTTTCTTGTCTTTCTTCTTCTATTCTTTCTTTTTCTCCTCTTCCTTGTTTTTCTTCTCATTCCTTATTTGTGTCATTTTAGAGCTTACATAGGTAATTATGCCATTTTTAGCTAACTAAGCTTATTATGTCAATTTGGAGGAAATTAAGGTAAGTATAGGTCATTTTTGTGCTAACATAAGTAATTATGCCATTTTTAGGTAACGTAGGTAGAATGGATCATTTTGGAGCTAACCTAACTAAAATGGACCATATTGGAGCTAACATAGGTAAAATGGATCATATAGGAGCTAACCTAGATAAACTTGCTCATTTTGGAGCTAACCTAGGTAAAATGGATCATATTGGAGCAAACCTAGGTAAAATGGGTCATTTTGGAGCTAACTTAACTAATTATGGCATTTTTAGATAACTAAGCATATTATGCCATTTTTGACATAAGTAAGCTAAGTATAGGTCTTTATTTAGATAACCTAGGTAACTAAGCATATTATAGCTAATTTAGTTAAGTATAGATCATTTTGGAGCTAAGTAAGCTAATTATGTCATTTTGTAGGAAGATTGGCTAAGTATATGTCATTATGGTAACCATTTTGGAGGAAATAAAGCTAAGTCTGGGTCTTTATGCATTTGGTAGGCAAAACACTAGAGAAATGTTACCGTCATCACGGAGGTGAAGGGCCGGTCGGGTTTACGCCAGTGTTAGACGGAGAAGGACCATTCGGGGTCGGGGTTGCGACAGTGCGAGACGGAGAAGGACCGGTCGATGCTTGTCGGGAGGCATGCTGCACCAAAGATCATTTGCAATGTCTCGTTAGCATGATGCAACTTAAATGTGAATACTAGTAACTAATGACCATTCAAATGAAACTCACCGTGTCCGCTATACCAATCTGAGGCATCGGCGGATGGGTCTGACCGTTTTTCTCACACAGGGACTGCACATTTTGATTTCACGAGTCAGTCATATTAGTTAGTAATGAAACAAACATTACATGTATGATTTGGCTAATAAGTAGGAGAAACTTACCACGATGAGCTCGTATAGGGCCCGGTGAGACGAGTCATTCCCGTTCCTCTCCTCCTCCAGCATCCTAGCCGTCCTCTGCTCCAGCTCGGTCTCCCTCTCCTTGGCCTGCCTGTTTGCCTCAGGCAGAAGCTCCTGGGCCCTAGCCTCGATGGCAGGTCCACTGGCCGTGGTTGAGGTGGTATGTCAGGAAGAGACTTCGCGTGGCGCTTCTTGATCTCCCTGAGACTGCTAGGACAACGTATCAGTCCATCCCCACTGGCCGATGAGCCATGTTTCCTCCCATCACCAGATAGCATCACGAGGTCTGTATCGAAAGGACTCTGGCTCGGGTTGAAGTCATCACCTTTCGTCGCCTTCCCCCAGTCTCTGTACCTCACTTGCTTGTTGTGGGCGGAGATATTGGTGAGGCTCACTAGATGATCGAGGTCATTCACAGAGAATGCCTTGGCCTTCTTGAACGGGGCCATATTGGCATAGAGGTCGTACGACGGTGGCACTTCCTTCTTGTTGTGTTTCACCTAAAAGAGAGGAACAACATATTAGTTAAGGGCTGAAGCTAGCATGAAGAATGAAATTGCATGAATCTTTAAGGGCTGAAACCACATACCCAGTGATCCCCGTACTCAAACAGGTTGGAGCTCCCTTGATGGTGTGGCACACCTCGCATTTGGGAACGCTTATCCCTGGCCTTGTTGTGTTGGGCTAGCCATTGGGGAGAGCACCACTCATCCACCAACGCCTCCCAACAGTCCATCATGTCCGCACACCATCTCGGGGGCACCTAAGTTTGGCAAAGAGAAATTTCAGCGCTACGCCTACGAATGAAATCAAGGAAACTAAGTACAAGGCCTTAAGAATAGGTAATTACCTTTATGTACTTCTCCTTACTCAGATACTTGCCGCGGCACTTCTTCTTGGTCCTCCTAATGTTATTCGAGGCGTAGTAGTCTCGAACAGCTTGCACCCTAGCCTCGTGCCGTAAGTTCTGAAGTAGGCGCTTGCACTCGGCTTCGAGAACCCTAGGCGCCTCCGCCTCGTGTTCCTATAAAACCCTGTAGAAGGTCTGCAATCGAACAAGACAACACTAATTAGTACAATCACTAGGGAATGTTGATTTTTAATTCTGTAAAGTAGAAATTACCCAAAACCGCCGCCTCACAATGTCGGCCACCGTCTCGCACACGACACCGTCGACCCTCTCCTCTGGCGGGGCCAGGGCAGCCACGTACAGCTCCCATCTCATTGCTAGCTGTGGAGCCTGAGCCTCACCGGGCAACGTGACCCACCCCGGGAAGTGGTGCCGGACTAGAGTACCAAGGACCTGGTTGGGCCTGCGGACACCATCGGGGTGTATCCAACCCCTGCAGTATGACCAGCCCAACACATTAGATATTAATTTGAAGAAACATGAAGGACAAAGGTTAAAGTAAATGCACTTACTTCTCCCCGTTGGGCTGAATCAACCACCTCTGATCGCGGGTCGCCGGCACAGCCGGGAGCTTCGTACCACCACGCTGGTACACCTTCTTGCCCTACTCAACCAGCTTGCCATCGCTAAATCTATCGTCAGACCAGGTCTCCTCGCCATCAGCATGGCCACTAGTCTCCGGAGTGACCTGGGACGAAGACTCTGGGACCGGAGTCTCATGGGACAAAGGCTCGGCGACACAAGGCTCGTCAGCCCGAGGCTCGTGGACCGGAGTCCAAGACGGGTCCAAGTCTGAGGGCTCCAGATGAGACTTAGCACTCCGGTGGTCCGGAGAATTAGCTTCGGGTGGCGGCGAGGAAGGCACAACAGCCTTCCTACCTCTCCCGCCGCCACGTCCACCTCTGGATCCCCTCTTCGTCTTCCCCCGACTTCTCCCGGCCGAAGAAGAAGGGCCCGCCGGTGTCGCCATGCTGTCTACGAGCGCTCTATGAAGCTGCTAGGGTGGAATATAGCCACCCCTCCAAGCACGCGCCGAGGAAGAAGAGGCTCGGAGCGCTCTCGACCCGCGCCCACCATCTGTCAACACCTGTAATGACAAAGAGTAAACGAAATTAGTACAACATAAACATAATAAAAAATTTGGTGGGTGAAAACAACACCTAAAAAAATAACTAACTACTTAACTAACTAACTATGTAATTAACCTGAAAAGTAACTAACTAACTAATTAAAGGCTTTTTCTTAAGGCCAGAAATTGTCTTTAATAGATTAAAATTATTTTAGTGTTTCAAAAATATTTGAGAAAATCTAGGAAGATCAAGGCAGGCAAGGGCCCAGGATTCTCAGAAGATGAGAGAGGAATTGTGTGGTTTGGGAATTGTATTTGCATACCCAACAAGGTTGAGCTCAACAATTTGACCGTGCAAGAAGCTCATGACACCTCATATTCCATCCACCCTGGAGGAACAAAGATGTATCAAGACCTGAAGGAAGGATTCTGGTGGCATGGCATGAAGAGAGAGATAGCCACTTTCGTTGCTAAGTGCGACATATGCCAGAGAGTCAAAGTTGAACATCATCTACCTACTGGATTGCTCCAACAACTCAAGGTTCCCGAGTGGAAATGGGATAAATTCAGAATAAATTTCATCACTGGACTCCCTAGGTCAAACAAGGTACATGACTCCATATGGGTCATATTCGACCATTTGACGAAAGTTGGCCACTTCATTCCTGTCAAGACGACCTACAAGGGGGACCAGTTAGCCAGCCTCTACATCAACCGAATCATAAGCCTTCATGGTGTTCCCAAGGAGATTGTGTCTGATCGAGGAACCCAATTTACCTCAAGGTTCTGGAAGAAGTTCCAAGAGGCCATGGGAACCAAGTTGTCCTTCAACACTGCTTTCAACCCACAGACCGGAGGTCAAACAGAACGAGTGAATCAGAGACTCGAAGACATGCTCCGAGCCTATGTCTTAGCATATGGATCTAAGTGGGAAGATTGCCTACCCTTTGCCGAGTTCTCCTACAACAACAGCTACCAGTCCAGTCTTTAGATGGCACCGTTTGAGGTGCTATATGGACGGAAGTGCCGCACTCCCCTCAATTGGTCCGAGACCGGAGAAGGACTAGTCTTTGGGCCCGATATACTCCGTGAAGAAGAAGAGCAAGTCCAACTTGTCAAAGAGCATTTGAAGACTGCCAAATCAAGACAGAAGAGCTACGCTGACTCACGTCGTCGACACATGACCTTCCGAGTTGGAGACCATGTCTATCTCGGGGTCACACCCCTCAAGGGAACCCAACGCTTCCATGTCGAAGGAAAGCTCACACCAAGATACATCGCCCCCTTCAAGATCACTGACCGACGAGGAGAAGTTGCGTACCAGTTGGAACTACCACCTGAACTATCCGATGTTTACAACGTATTCCACGTGTCACAACTCCGGAAGTGTCTCCAAGTTCCAAACAAGCCCAATCTCTACAAGGATGTTGATCACCAAGCCATTGACCTTCAGCCTGATTTGACCTACCGTGAGAGGCCCATCTGCATATTGGGTGAAGCAGAACGACGCACTTGAAGCCACACTATCAAGTACTTCAAGGTCCAGTGGAGCAACCACACCGAAGCAGAAGCAACCTGCGAACGTGGAGACTACCTTAGATTCGAGTTTCCAGATCTCTTTTAAGCCTAGTTTAGGAATCTTGGGGACGAGATTCTTGTAAGGGGGGTAGGTCTGTCACACCCTGCATTTTGTAACATGTCATTTGCATTAATAAAGCATGAAAGTTTGGACCAACAAAAACTTTTGCATCATTTGGCTTTTATTTGGAGTTGGTTCTCTCTTCGTGATTTTCAAGTTCTCTTTAAGGTCAACATAACTTCACCTTCTATACATCATCTCCTTGCCCCAAACTTATGTCCAATGATCATGCCATGTGTATAGAATAGCATAGTATTTTCTTACAAAAATAATTTGGCCAAATAGTATTTTCAAAAATTAGTTTTCCAAAAACCCCTGAGTTGAGGTTTGCACTACAAGTACTTGATTTGGGGTATGAAAAATATTTCAAAGAGTATATTTGAAACCTATTAGATATGGGACTCCCATAAACCACAAGCAACTTTCAACAGTTCTGTTGATTTCTAGGGTTTACAATAGTTGCACTTGCAACTTTGCCCAAATGAGCTCAAAATTGGTTAAGGCCCTAATTATATGTGCCATTTCACTCTGTGGAGTCTCATGCCAAATGGAGTTCATTTGCTTACCCAAACAAGCATCAAACACCTTCTGCCACATTTCCAAAAAACACCATTTTGACTCCTTCCACTAATCACTATGGGCTCAAAGTTTTACCAAAGCCCCTCCTAGTCCCCTTCCACCTCCAGAAACAATGGAAAATACACAGCTCAATGTTTGGAGGGTTAAAACCCCGCTTTCTCTCTCTAGACAGCCCATTTCCCTCTCTCTCTCTCTCAACCCCACAACTCTCGTACTGGCCATCCATGGCATCCAAGGCCCCTTCCCCTTTCTTTACTCCGTCCTAGACCTGCTAGACATGCTTGGGCGCGCCCACACTGCATAGAAAAATGGCAGGCTAGCCATTTGGGCGCTCTGGAGCGCGCTACAATGCGGCCAGGCACTGTAGCCGCCCCCTGCCAACCACCTCCGCCCTCCTCGGGCCTCCCCAGTGCGCCCGACGATGCTCCTCAGCGTCCGCGACACGCCATGACCTGGTCCCCCTCCTCCTTCTCCCTCCTCTCGCACCAGCTCGCATGCGCACCGGCCTCCCGAGCGCACCAGTGAGCGCGTTCACACGCGCGCTGCCCTTGGGCCCCCTGCTCTCCCTCTCTTCTCTCCCATCGCACTAGAAAAACCCCACGAGCACCCCCCGACACCTCGCTGCCATCCCCCGTGACCCGTAGCGACGGCAACGGCCTCGCCGACGCACTGGACCACGATGGACCGTCGCCCGCCTATTTAAGGGCCTCCCCGAGCCCTCCTCTCGTCACCACTCACTCTCTCACTCCCCTAATCACCCCCTACAACACCCGCTCCTCTCCAGAAGCTCTCGAGCTCGAGATCAAGCTCGAGCTCCGCCGCGGCGCCTCGCCGTCATCCGCATGGTAGAAGCTCTCCCCACTACTCCTAAGCCTCGATCTGGAATCCCCGCACTCCACTGATCCTTTCCCCCCTATTTCCCCTTTGTGTAGCTGCCGAAAACGGCCGAAACCGCCGCCACCCGAAGCTCCTCCGCCATGCCTCCTCGTTGCCAGCGAACCAGGCCACCTCGGCGACGGCAACAGCCACCACCAGAACGGCGACTCGACGCTGAGTCCAGCCATGCCCTCTCCCGACCTCGCCGTGCCCTGTATCATCGCCGGTCGTCTGGACTCAGGGTTAGGGATGACAGGCGGGCCCTGCCTGTCAGCCTCTCCTCTCCATTGGCCCTCTCTCTCTCGCTGACGCCTGGGCCCCGCCCGTCAGGTTTAAACCTGGCGCGCGTGCGTGCACCAGTGCGCTGGGCTGCCTCTCTGACTGGGCCTGCTCCGCTGCGGCTGTTCTGGCCAAGCAGGCACAGTGCCCCTTCTCCTTTTTCTTTTCTGTTAAACTTGCAAAAATTCCACAGTATTAAATAATAATCCAAATGCAATAATTCCAACTCCTAAATTCTTGTAATAATCCCACCTATTTAATGGTGCGGTTTTCACTCTTATCAAACCAACTTTTCTTGTCTGTTCAAATTTAAATTTGAAATTGAGCATTTATGCCTGTCATTGAAAATTCCTAGCACTGTTTCCATGACTCCAAATCCAAAACTAGGAATTTTCTCATTCTTAGAATACACTGGTATTTAAAAAAATTAGTTGACACTTTTCTAAGCACTTTGGTTTTTCTGTTTTACTATTGCCTTATTTTCTCGTTGTTATATTGCGACCATAGATTGCGTTGCTGAAGAAGGACTTGGACTAGAAAACTTTGAAGACCCAGAAGACTTTACTGAGCCAGGCAAGCAGCCCTTTGACCATACCGTGAAACCTTTTTATGCATGTCATATAGCACTTGTTGTTGTTGCACCGGAATCATGATGAGAGGGTACCACCTTGGTGGGTTACTCCATTGCTTTTCTTGTTGATACTTGCATGATGCATGACCCTACCTTTCTATGAGGGTTATGCGAGTAGGAGTAGCTAGGATGCTAAGTAGAGCTACGCAAAAGGGGATGGGTATATGCATGGTGAAGGAAGCAACATTGTTTTCAAAAACTATTCGAAAACCCCATCGGGTGCCACTTATGCCCGAGGGAGATAATGAGTTGGGTAACCACTTGATGATGAAGTGGTGTACTGAGGCAAGTGTGTGTGTTGTTTTCAAAACGGATTGGTTTAAGTTGCTACCATTATTCCAACCTTACATGCGCAACCACTCTACCCTTATATGGGTAAGGGCATTATTGATTACCTTGGCCGATACTAGCATGGTGCCTGCATTACTAGTGATAGGCCCGACACGAGGTCACTCTTGGGATGGGGTCGTGCTTGGATAGGCGGCCATGAATGTTTTCACAGGGCACCGGACACACCGTTGGTACCCCGTGCCAGTGGTATGGGATGAATATGGGAGCGAGGCTCCAGAATTTTAAGATGCGAAATGTTGGGCATGGGGGGTTACTACCAATCGAGTGCACTCTATGTTACTGTCGTCTAGGGAAAGATAGTGATCGGGTGCTTACCCCGGGTACTTGAGGTACCGTGGGTCGTGGATGACACGGAAGTTCCCCGGATCTTGTGGGTAAAGTGTGCAACCTCTGCAGAGTGTAAAACTATTCGAATAGCCGTGTCCACGGTCAAGGAAAGTTGGGTAACCGCTCTTTGGCTACGTCCACTTGTTTACAAACCAGTGTGTGTGTTTGGATAAGTGGGAAGAACTACTTGGGTCAAGTCAAAGGACTTGACATGATTGAGTTGGGTTGAAGCCCACTCCCTTTATATTGATATCTATAACCAGTCCCTATGGTTACTTGAATTCATATGATGCATGATTTACCAGTTGTTGAACATGTCATAGCACAATAAAATTAGCTTTATGCAAAAATTTACCTATGTTATGCATTGTTGTCTCTTGAGCCAAAACATGGGTTGCTTGCGAGTTCATTTAAAGTACTCATTGGCTTGCCACTAGTTATTTAATTGGCCAGGCATGGAAGAGCAGGAATTTGAGGAAGAGTTCTTCACAGACGAACATGCGAACTAGGACGCTTTCCCAGTCAGAATGCCTGTAGGGTTAAGGCAGATGGCATGGGTTCTACTTATCTATGAAGACTTCCACTATTGGAGTTTATTCAATGTTCAGCCGTGAGGCTTTATCTATGTAAGACTTGACCATAATGGTCATAATTTGTGTAAGACGGTATGTATCGATGTAAGACTCTTGTTATTCAGCATCTGTGTGTTCAGTGAGCATTGATCTTTGGGACCACTGTACACGTGCATTCGCTGATCTCGACTTATGAGTCGGGGTCCCCACACCAATCCAGCTTCTAATCTGTTCTACCTTGGAGTGCTACCCCCTTTAATATCATGTATGTCATGGGAATTGCACAACCTCTTATGAATTCTCGCCATCAACATTCGTTTCTTGGTCTCTGTGTTGG
Organism: Triticum aestivum; assembly: GCF_018294505.1. Taxonomy (NCBI): domain Eukaryota; kingdom Viridiplantae; phylum Streptophyta; class Magnoliopsida; order Poales; family Poaceae; genus Triticum; species Triticum aestivum. The sequence continues at coordinate 288,193,232 of NC_057814.1, read as the reverse complement.
TTGAAACCGGAATGCCGACAAGTGAACCATGATGTGTGAAATAAATACTCCTAGCAACCCTGTTGCTTGTTAGTTAATGGACAACAATCTCATTCTTAGCGTGTTGGTTAATGAATCACCATTCTAAGATTGATCGTGCTACCGAGTCCATATTTCCTGGTGCACTCTTCAATAAATGAGTTTGGATTGTTTCAATTCCTTGCTTATTTGATCATATCGTCTTGCTATGAAAAGCAAGATTGTTCTCAAGCTTAGTAACATATCTGTGGTTCATGATTTTCCAGATATCTTCTCGGAAGTATTAGTAGGTTGTCCCTTGACCGCTATGTTGAGTTTGTGATCAAGTTGGGTTTCCTCTAAACCACCCTTGCTCCAAGAATCAGTGCTGGATACCCTGAACTAGTTGGTTAAGCTAAACAAGAACTTGGAGAGTTCAAAGATACAAGCTTGTCTGACTTAGTTCATCACTGAGGGATATATTTATGTGTGTGTGTGTGTGTGTGTTGAAGAAGATGATATCTTCATCGATTGGTCCTCGTGATCAGTTGTTGGATCAATTGTCCTATAAATTTTTTGATTTGAGTATGGGCTATTGTCAAATCAAAATCAGCACAAATGATTGTCGTAATGTTGTTTTTCTCGTAGTTGTTTCCCCGAGCATACACCATTATATCGTTTGGTCTAACTAATGCTATCACCTTGTTCACATAATTACGGAATTCCATCTATATGGAAATTTCGATGACTTGTTGTTGAGCCCATCAGCAACATTTTATCTCCTCCATGATTCATGTTGAACATTAAGCTAGCGTTGGAAACTTGTGTAAGCATTTTCTTCGTGTCCTGTTCATGAAGCATATGTTCATTTGAGATAAGTGACTTCCTCTAGTTATTGTGCATCTGATGCAAGTTGCCACCGTGAATTTGAGAAAGGTTTGTTTTGTTTCCTATGGAATCGTCCCAAGTTAGTCAGGCATGTGCGAAGTACTCTATAGTTTGATAGGTCGGCCGCCTCCATTCTATATGAGTTTCCTAGCACACCAAACCACTAATTGATTTGTTCAAGGAGAAGAAGTGTAACGCCCACGATGCGGCTATATCTCCCACGTGTCGAGGCACGACTTAGAGGCATAACCGCATAGTGGTTTTGTCGCAAGAAGGGTCATCTTCACACAATCCCATGTAATGAACAAGAATGGGATAAAGAGTTGGCTTACAATCGCCACTTCACACAATACATGAATATAATTCATACATCATCCAAAATACAATCATATAGACCGACTACGGTCAAAAACCAGATGAAAATAAGACAACCCCAAATGCTAGATCCCCGATCGTCCCAACTGGGCTCCACTACTGATCATCAGGGAAAGACACATAATAACAACCACATTCCTCGTCGAACTCCCACTTGAGATCGACGCCATCATCTGCACTGGCATCGTCGGCACCTGCAACTGTTTTGGTAGAATCTGTGAGTCACGAGGACTCAGCAATCTCACACCCGCGAGATCAAGACTATTTAAGCTGATAGGAAAGGATGGTGTAATGAGGTGGAGCTGCGGCGGCAATAAGCATAAAGGTGGCTAACATACACAAGAGAGAGCGAGAAGAGAAGCAACGGAGCGGTCGTCAACTAGCAATGACCAAGAAGTGATCCTGAACACCTACTTACGTCATACATAACTCAGACCGTGTTCACTTCCCGGACTCCGCCGAGAAGAGACCATCACGGCTACACACGCAGTTGATGTATTTTAATTGGGGTCAAGTGACAAGTTCTCTATAACCGGACATTAACAAATTCCCATCTGCCTCATGACCGCGGGCACGGCTTTCGAAAGATAATACCCTGCAGGGGTGTCCCAACTTAGCCCATCATAAGCTCTCACGGTCAACGAAGGATAAACCTTCTCCCGGAATCCCGGTTTACAAGACATTTCGACAATGGTAAAACAAGACCAGCAAAGCCGCCCGAATGTGCCGACAAATCCCGATAGGAGCTGCACATATCTTGTTCTCAGGGCACACCGGATCAGCGAAGCATACAGGTACCAACATAACCCAAGTTGCCAAGGGACGGTCCCGCACGGTGCTCTAGTTTGGAGCAGCACTCAGAGGAACACTGGCCCGGGGGTTAAAATAAGATGATCCTCGGGCTCGCGAAAACCCTGGGGAAAAGGCTTAGGCGGCAAATAGTAAAACCAAGGTTGGGCCTTGCTGGAGGAGTTTTATTCAAGGCGAACTGTCAAGGGGGTCCCATAAATCACCCGACCGCGTAAGGAACGCAAACTCAAGGAACATAATCCCGGTATAACAGTAGCTAGGGCGGCAAGAGTGGAACAAAACACCAGGCATAAGGCCGAGCCTTCCACCCTTTACCAAATATCTATAGATGCATTAATTAAATAAGAGATTATGATATCCCAACATATCCATGTTCCGACATGGAACAAACTTCAACTTCACCTGCAACTAGCAACGCTATAAGAAGGGCTGAGCAAAAGCGGTAACTTAGCCAAACAACGGTTTGCTAGGAAAGGATGGTTAGGGGCTGACATGGCAAAATGGGAGACATGATATAGCAAGTGATAGGTAGCGGAGCATGGCAATAGAGCAAACAACTAGCAAAGCAAAGATAGAAGTGATTTCGAGGGGTGGTCATCTTGCCTGCAAGGTTCTGAGAGTTGTCGAAAGCTAGATCCTCGTAAGCGTACTCAACAGGTTCCTCGTTCACGAACTCGTCTCCCGGCTCTACCCAAGACAAGAACACAAGCAACAGAACCACAATCAATCACGAGGAAGGCACAAGCAACATGATGCAAAACATGTATGATATGCAAGATATGATATGCGATGCATATGCGTGCTCCGGAAGGAAAATGATGAACATGGCAGTAACTTGGCAAACCAAGCATGCCACTGGAAAGATGAGATGATTTCGGTCGAAATCGATATAAAGATCACCGGAATCGGATGCACGGTTTGCAAATGGCAAGCAAAACAAGAATGACACGAATCTGCGATTAACAGCACGATAGCACTTAAAATGCAACAAGCAACAAAGCTACAGCACTCCAACATAGCAACAAAGCACATGGCAGTAATCTACAGGAGATGCTTGATAAAAGATGAACACTGAGCTACGGCTAGATCACAACATATCAAGCTCAAACAAGCATGGAAAAAGTGCAAAAGATAACAGGATCACAGACTTGGTGAAAAACTGGACATAGCAGAAAACAGCATCAGGTAGCAATGTTCAGAGCACGAAATCAACATGCTATAGGAACTTAACATAGCACAACAAGGCATGGCAGTGTTCTACTAAATGCACATGACAAAAGTCCCTTACTGACCATAAGCCAAAAAGGACAAGAAGATATGATGGCAAGCATGTAAACATAGCAAGTTTCGTTATCAGGTTTCAAACTTAGCAGAAAACAGAGCATGACAGAAATAATAATATGTAGGCCTCTTTGTGAGCTTGATGCACTCACTACAGAGCAATTCATGATAAACCAAGCATACCTACAGCAATATGGCATGTTTATGAAGCTAACCATGGCAAGAACACAAGCATAGCATGAATGGATCAACTACAATAAGCCTGGCAAAATTGCATATCATGTTAAGAATCTGCCAGAAATATTTTATAGCAAAAGTAGAGCAAGATTGAGTCATGCTACGGCACTCCATAATTGCAAACAATTGCAGGAATGGATCAATTACAACAATAGCTACAAAACAGCCTTAGTGAACATCTCCAAAATATGCATGGATCTCTCTGTAGCATCAAGGTTACATGGCAACAAAATAACAGCAGACAAAGATTTAGAGAAATCACCGTCCCTGAAATCAGAAATATTACGGGGCCTACTTTGCATGCTTGTGCTAGTCACCACAGACATCACAAAAATACATGGACTACACCCTTGGAAAGATGGCATGGCATACTTCAAAATACATGTAGAGCTCATGCCCAAAAGATGCACAGATTAAATGATACAAAAATGACAAATCTCCAAGTTCTGCTAAGAACCAGAGAATAACAGCAACTAGCCCTCTTCCAACAGAGATTCGGGCATCAAGGTGACCTCTAAAGAACATGGTGCAATTGAACAAAATGAAGAGCATCACGAGACGAACAGTGACATATTACACGCGTGAATCGGAGCTAGATGCAAGGAGTTATGGCATCACGAACAAGTGCACATGCTGAGAGAAATGCAGGACTTGGAAAAAATAGAGGGGGCTCGGGGGAAAAGTCAACGGGCTACCGATCGGATCTGGCGATGCTCGCTCGAGCTCGGGCTCGGGCTACCGGCGAGGTAGGCCGACGACGGCGAGGCAGGGGACGGCGGGGCCCGGCGCCGGCGGGACGGCGGCCGGAGGAGGGCACTGGCGGTGGAGGCGGAGGAGGGCGGCGCCGGCGGTGGAGGCGCGGGCGCGCGGCGGCGGAGGCGCGCGGCGGCGGAGGCGGAGGAGTCCGGCGGGCGGCCGGCGGGGAGCTCGCCCGGCGCGGTGGCGGCGCGGGCGGCGAGCCTCGGGCGCGGGCAGGCGTCGGGCGGCGGTGGTACGGGCCGGCGGACCCGCGGCGGGCCGAGCGGGCCGGTGCGGTGGAGGTGGCGGCGGCGACACGTGGCGGCGCGCGATTCGTCGCGGCCATCGGTGGAGATGTGTCCGGCGCGGACCGGACACGTCCGGCGGCGGAGAGGGAGCGGGCTAGGGTTTGGTTTGCGGATGTATTTCGGGATGCCCACATATTTATAGGTAGAGGGTGCTAGGAGACTCCAAATGAGGTGCGGTTTTCGCCCACACGATCGTGATCGAACGACCTAGGGCATGGAAGAGAGTTTCGTGGGTTTTGGCTGGTTTTAGAGGGGGTTTTTGCTGGACACTCAAACGGACTTTGCGGATGCCCGGTTAACCGTTGGAGTACCAAACGACCTCCAAATGGAACGAAACTTGACCGGTGGTCTCCGGGTGGTATATTAAGGCCACTTGACAAGCCTCGGTCCATTCTGAGAAAGTTTGACACCCGCACATGAAAGAAAACTAGAGGGGTGCACCGGGGGAGATAGGAGCGCCGGATTGCAAAACGGACAACGGGGAAAATGTTCGGAAGCATGAGACGAACACGTATGCAAATGCAATGCACATGATGACATGATATGAAAATGCATGACATGACAAAATTCAAAACGAAAGACAAAACCCGACAACGGAGGGAAAATCATGACACATAGCCGGAAATGGCAAGAGTCGGAGTTACAAATATGGCAAGTTACATGCGGGGTGTTACAGGAAGTTCCTTCTTAAGAGCATGCCTTATGCGAGGACTTCGATACCCTCGATGATGGTTCCCAACCCGAGCTCGGTAGTGTTTTGCCGTAAGACTAGTATGTGGTCATGCTTGTCTTGGACAGTGTGTTCACATGTATCTTGCGAACCAGCTCATGTTTTGGAGCTTGCTGCCATAGTTCATTTCCCAAGAATCTAGTCATCTCGTCAATTTGTGTTGCAAACTTTCCTTTTCAGACATGCTGAGACCGAAGCATCCTATTACCAACCTGATCTGAATCTTAGGCAGATATGATGGTTGGATGTTTTCCGAGATCTATGATGTAGGGTCCCGTAAGGTTGATGTTTTGGCCGACACACCTACACGGAAGATCTATTATTGTAGTATCTTGATTGAACGGTTTTACCATCTTCTCCATGAGGATTTCATGCGACTTATTCTAGAACTTGTTCCTAAGGAATTTTTTTGCTCTCGAAGCCCGACCTTTACTTGATAACCATACCGATGATACTTTTAAGCATGACCGTGGTAGCTATAATGTCAAGGAGAACATTAGAAGCAGAGTGCTAAATGTCTCTCCGCCGATCATCCAGATTTTGTTCCTTGGCATCGCTAAGGTGAAATCCGAGAAAGCGTTATCTACCTCTGCATCCGCATCTTCCATCGTTATTCATCATGGTAGTATGAAGTGTTGCCAGGATCTTGGCATGGATGCTGGTAAAACCTTGATGGATATGGAAATGCTCAAGGCCTCGAGAGCACGCTCAGACACTATGTTATATCCTTGGTATCAGTTCACTAGTAGGGAAAAGCCTAGCAGTAGCACGGGTTTTTGGTGTATCAGTAGCGCGGGCGCCCGTGCTACTGTTATGGCGCCACAGCTAACTTGTAGCAGTAGCGTGTGTATAACCCTCACTACTGCTACTTTTCATAGTAGTAGCGTGGTTGATGCCCACGCTACTACTACTTAGCTGTAGCGCGGGTCAGGGCCCCGTGCTACTACTAACTAATTAGGAATTAAAAATAAATAAATTCCATCCATGGTTGCTGCTGCTGGGCATCATCGGCCTCTCCAACCATGGCTGCTGCTGGTCCTAGAGGGGATGAAGTTGTCCATGGTGATGGTGGCTCCCCACCCAACTCGTTCCCACACCTCTCATCTACTGTTGCTACAATAGAAGATAAAATTATTTGAATGAGGAAGAGAGAGATAGAGAGGAATAGGAGGAGGAACTCACTGGTGGCCGCCGAAGTTGGAGACGATGCTCGAAACCTAGATGAAGCCCGGTGACCTGCTACTCCTTGCCGTAGGACCCTTGACCATGGTGCTCGCATGTCCTTAGGAGGCCTTGTCCCGGTGAGGAGGTGCAGGTGGCTACATCCATGGTGGATCTGGCCGCCGCCATGGATGATGCTCTGCTGGTTTCCCTCTCCTTCCAGCAGCGGAGAAGGAGGAAGGAGGGGCCTGGGAGGGGGCTGCGATGGGAGAGGAGGTCACCAAATTTGGGGAAGGCGCCGATGTGTGAGATCGGCAGTGGCGGTGGGTGAGGATGGGAATCACAGGTGGGAGGAGAAGGGGAATGGGAGACCATGGGAGAGAGGAGGGAGAGAGGAGGGATTCGGCCGAGGATATGGGGACTTCACCTACCTTTTACTTAGTAGTAGCGAGGGGTATAAGCCGCGCTACTACTATCAACTTAGTAGTAGTGCGGGTTCATACCCCTCGCTACTAGTATGGCATGTCCTGGGGGGGCACGGTAGAGACTACTTAGTAGTAGCGAGGGGTAAAACCCGTGCTACTACTATCAACTTAGTAGTAGCGAGGGGTAAAAACCAGCGCTACTAGTAAATAGCAGTAGCGAGGGGTATAAACCCGCGCTACTAGTAAGCGTCTGCCTATAAGCTTTTCCCTAGTAGTGCTTGGAATGTGCCTTCCGTTTATTGAGTTGTCTTATGACTCTAGTTTCCTACCAAACTGTGTATGCCATTTCTTCGAACTCCTTCAAACGATCGTTTGTGAATTTTCCTTGGGATGGTATAAAGAGTCTCAATGATCCATGTATCAAAAGTAATTCTTTTTCCACTTAAGGGAATAATTCTGCGAGTCACCTCCCCTAAGGTGCTCCGTTATGGTACTGGAGGGCAATTAACTCCTTGCTACATTGAAATCCATCCACCATCTTGTTTATGCGTGGAATTATTGTCTACCAATTGAACCTTCGACATCTACTTATTCCCATCACTTCTGACGTGTGTTTTGTGCCCCAGCTGAAGAGATGTTATTGTGTCTCATTCCATGAGTTGATCATGTGTTGCTCGATCTTCATGAAGTTCAATTCTTGTAGAGTTTTCCTGTTATTTTGTTATCCTATTTGGATGAAGATCTCGAAGGAAAATATGTCAAGATCAAAATGATGCACTGAATCAACATCCTTGAGGAGGGTTGTTGAATCATGAAGACTGTGTCAGTTTTGTGACCTCCTTTTTTCCTCTTACCCTATGTCTTGAATCTCGGGATGAGATTGTTGTTTAGTGGGGGTGAGTTGCCACAGCCCTAAAAGCATTCATGCATCATGTCTAAATTTATTTGAAAATTGACATGGGGATTGATCAAACCCAACACCCCTCTAAAAATACTAGGTTCAAATTAAAATCTTTTCATTGAACCCAAAATGCCCTTCAGAAGAGTTCATCATTTTGAAATGGGTGAAAACCTCTGCCAAAAATGGTGCACATTTTTCTAGGCCATTCTGAATTTTTGAGTTAAATCATATTGTATTTGAATTGGAGCATTTAATGACTATAAATATTTTAAATGCTTCAATAATCCTGAAAACAATTGAGGGTTGTTGGAAATAATTCAAAATGTGCCCATAATTTATTTCAGGGATTTTGGAAATGAATTAGTATTTTTACTAATTCAAAACAAATTAATAATAATAGAAAACAAAAATTGAATTAGAAAAGACAGAGAGAGAAGGAAACATACCTGGGCCTTACCTACTACAGTAGCTGGACCAGCAGAGAAGGCGGCCCAGCCCACCAGAGGCAGTGCTGTCTTCTTCCTCCTGCCAGGAGGAGAAGCAGCTGCGTGCCAGGCGCGCGGCCGAGCTGCGCCAGCTCCTACCTGCCTGCCTACCCTCCCCGACCCCTCTAGCGCTGCCACGGAGATGCCCCACGACCCCCTCGATCCTACCCCTCTCCCTCCCGTGCCTCTCCTCCCCTCTGGCCTCCTCTAAACCTCGCGCCCGAGCACATCGCAGCGCACCGCCGGGCAGCGCCGCTGTGGGATTCAGGGCTCCGCAGACCAAAGAAAGATTTGAACTCAGGGGTGTGTGCTAAGAACTCAGCCTCTCCAGCCAACGAATCCGTCGCTCTCACGGCCTAGCTCGATGAACGGAAAAGGAAAGAGACACGGCAGTTTACCCAGGTTCGGGCCACCTTGCGGTGTAAGACCCTACTCCTACTTTGTGGTGGATTAGCCTCGTGAGGGGCTGAGGATGAACTACTACAGAGGAAGAACAACCTCAGGAGGTCTGTTCCTGTGTGGGTGTGAGCTAGTGAGGGTTCAGATTCCCCATCCTCTCCTATGGTGGTGGCTAAGCTATATTTATAGGGGCCTCGGTCCTCTTCCTCCAAAACGAAGGCGGGAAGGGATCCCACAATGGCCAAATTTGAAGGGGGGCACGTAGTACATCTTATCCTGACGAAAGGTGGTCTTCGCCTTCAAAGTTTCTGGTCGTGACGCTGTGGTGGGCTCGGTGATGACATCATCCTGCCGCCCTAGCGGTCTTGGTCTCATTGCATGGGAATGGAAACCTTTGGATGATTCCTCGAGACCCCGCGCCTCCACTTGCCTCCTTGGCCCCAAAGGGGAAACCTGCTGCTCTGTGCCCGCTGGCGCCCGCCTGGACCTGGTTGTCATGGCTTGCGTCACCTCAACCTCAGGAGGTGAGCGCCTGCATAGTCATCTCCGCTCCTCCGGAGCCAGCCTAGAGAGGCTGCTCCCTCCGGAGGTCTTGGTGTTGTCCGCCTCGCGAGGCTTGGCCCCTCGCGAGGGTCTTGTCTTGTCGATGGTGAAGATGGGCCGTACTAGGCCATCGATGGAGCCATGCTGTGGGCCGCAGGCAGGCAAGTCTGGGTACCCTAGTTCCCAGAACATCGACAGTAGCCCCCGGGCCCAAGGCACGCTCGGACTTGGCTTCGAGGCGAAGCCAAAGTGCAAGGGCTAAACGCCGCGGGGCCCAATCGCGTGCGGACCTAGTCGACGCGTGGCGCTTGATGGGACGTGGGTGTCTCCACTTCCCCACGTTGCCTCGGCAACCGGTCGTTTTGACAACTACCGGCTGCATGCAGAAAAACCATCATTACTTGGAATTGTTGGAGGCCAGTGGTTGGGCTCCGTCCGGCTATAAAAGGGAGAGGGGGCGGAGCCCACTGCTCATCTCCGTCTTGTCGCTGCTCACTCCTCCTTCTTCCTCTTCGTCCCACTGTCTTGTCAAAGCGTCCATGGCACCAGGGAGGAGGTTTTCCGCTGTGGAGAAGGGAAAAACCCCTCGGGTGGAACCTGAGCTGCTCCCGCTGAAGAAGAGGCCCGATTGCTCCCGTAACGCCGCCACAGAGCCCATGGAGATGCGGCCTTGGCATGAACAGGCTCGGGTGGGCTTCCCGGTCCCCGTGTATGCCTGCGCGCAGGGCCCCACACATAGGAGCGGCGGCTGACGCCCCGACGAGCAGGGCCATGGAGGAGAACTAGTGGTGGCCGTACGACCACCTCACTCGCGGACCCACGCCAAAGGCATGGCCCGCGAGTTCATAGTGTGGGCAGCAATGCTGCCGCGCACATGGATCTGGCTCCCGCGGTCTCTCGCAAGGGAGATACCGCCAAGGGAGCCCGCCGAGTTGTGGCTGCAGCATGACGGGTGCTCGGCCAGGCATCAGAGGCGGAAGTTGAGGTCGTCAACCCTGGCGACGTCTTCATGACTCGAGGATGGGGCACGATCGCCCACGCCTGCCGCCCGGAGGGAGGCCATGCCATCCACTTCGAGTACGACGGGGCATTGACGCTCTTCTTCAAGGTCTTCGGCGATGATGGTCGGCGTGTGGAATGCTGCCCTAGGGGAGGCAATCCATGCGGCCCGGCCACCGATGGAGAACTTGCCCTTAGCCTTGTCCTCCATTTCTCCGACATTAGTAGTGCCTCCTCGGGGCATGGCTCGAGTGACGACGACAACTACGAGCCGCCGTGCCCAAACCGCAGCAGTGGCGTCAACCCGGCGTCGTCGGTGACGCTGCCAAGGCAGTGGCTTCTTTAGGGGTATTTTCCTTTTGCTTCATCTCTGCAGAAAACCATGACGAGCCCCTTAGGGGTATGTAAAAACCGTGATGCTTTTGTATAGATGTTATTATTCCCAATCAATGTTGCGTTTATGTTTGTTGCTATGGCACGGTTCCCCCTTTCATCCTTGCGGTAGCTTAGTGCTCTATGTCTGCAGGACCTAGTCCCCGGGCAGGCTTCAGCAATCGCTGGTATGCCAGGTCGCGATCCCATGGTCAAGGCCAGGAGGTGAGTGGCCCGAGGTCTGGTAAGAGCCCCTGAGGCGCGATGCTCAGGGGGTCCCCTATTATGCGCAAGCGGCTTCCGAAAGACTGAAAGGGAAGCATCCTTGCCCAAGCGAGATCGCGAGAGGCAAAGCGCTGATCATAACGTTCACACTCGCGGGTATGGGGTGACTTATCTTAGCGAGCTTGTGGTTATCCCCTTGTTGTGAGGGCAGCTTTTTGCGCGACGCCAGGCTGCGTCCTGGTGGTGGTGGCGCTCCTAGGCAAGACTCGTGCCGACCCATTATTCCTCACTCATCTGGATGCTCTACGTCCTCAGGTCCCAGCCCTCGAGCGAGGCTCAGACGCCACTGGTATGCCAGGTCGCGATGCTGTGGTCAAGGCCAGGGGGTGAGGGCTTGAGAGCCAGTAGGAGTCCCAAAGGTGCGATGCTCAGGGCCCCCCTTTAACGTGCAAGCGAATTGCGGCAAAAAGGAGTGGCTGGCCTCGCGAGGGTGCCTTGGAGGGGTCGCGACTGGTGGTGCTGGCGGGGCCACTCGTGGTCCCGTCTCCGGAGGTCCCTGGGAGTTAGCCGAAGAAAGAAAACATAGCACATAGCCACACTTGATGTCCTACCGGTGATCTTTCAGCAAGAAGACGAAGGCACTGAGGACCCGGTAAGGTGACGTGCCCGGGGCATGCCGTGAGCCAGAGCTCGGTCTCTCAGGTTTATCAGTGCTACAGGGACGGACCCGAGCACAGGCGCCGTGCTAGCAGCCCCCGTTGTGGGATGAGCAAGAGACGGGTTAGCAACGCGTGGAGGCCGCGAGGGGCGACTCCATAGATAACGGGACAACAGGGGTAATGTCAACATCCATGATAACATAGGCAAGCATACTGGTCTAGAGTACATGAATCAAAATGGTGCGGCTGCGGGACTGACTCTGGTAGCTTGGGGATAATGCAGCCCGAGGGGCGCCCGCGATTGGATAAACCAAAAAGTCACCTGGCACCGTCACTGGAGAAGTGTTGGGGCAACTGAATATGCGTGCTGAATAGGTTGCTCCGCACGAGTCGTCTGACTCCTGGGTCTCGTCAGGCTCCGGAGGTTCGGGAGGCTCGCGAGGGTCCAACGCCTCCTCCGATAGGATCGCCTGGTGCCTGGCCTCATGAGCCGCCAGGATGCCCCGCATGTAGCGCTGGTTCGTGGTAGCCATGTTCAGCAGGCCGAGCGGCATGCGAAGATGGTTGCGGGGGTAGCCCCCACTCCTTCCAAGGCGGGACGGCCAGAAGAGCTCCTGAGAAGTAGCCCTGTTGAGGCCCGGGATGTTGACGCAGACGCGCAGCTCGCCACCCATGTCTGGGGCGGCAGCTGCACTAAGGGATGCAAGGCGGCGATCGCCGCGCATGGCTCGCGCCTCCTAAAGCTCTTCGATCGCCTTGGTGATGAACTCCTGAGCGCCTGGTGCTTCTTGCCCTGCACCCTGCTCACGGAAGTGCGCGTTGAAGCACGCCTCCACATGGTGCCTGAACGCCTCCCTCGTGACACTGGTCAGGTCAGAGGCCCTCCAGAGGAGAGCCCCCGAGCCCATCCTGAGAGCGGCGCCGGGCGTGCCTTCCTATGCGAGAGAGAAGGGCGCCCCAGCAGTGGGCGCGAGGCTTGATGCACGATCATCAGATGCCCCGGCCTCCTGAGGGCCTCTAAGGAGGAGTTGCTTCTTCTTCTTGGGGATGACCTCAGGAGGGTGGATGGTGCCCTCGTCATTTGATTTCTCGACCGCTGCGGCCTGGTAGGTGCGCTCGAGGGAGCACACCGCATTCTTCTCATCGCAGACGATCATGATGATGCCGCAACTTCCTGGCATCTTGAGGACGTTGTAGCTGTGGTGAGTCACTACCATGAACTTGGCAAGGGCTAGATACCCAAGGATGGCGTTGTACAAGAGACGAATGTGGGTGACATTGAGGTCGATGAGCTCGGTGCGGTAGTTGTCGTGCTTGCCAAAGGTGACAGGGAGGCGAATCTGCCCCAGTGGGACAGTGGGGCCGTCTGTCAATCCTGAGAAAGGCTTCGTGGTCGTAGGGCACCTGGAGTCTCTCGAATGTCTCAGTAGAGAGGACATTCAGTCCAGCGCCACCATCAATGAGTATCTTGGTGATGAGGACGTTGCTGATGGTCGGCAAGCAGAGCATTGGGAGAGCGCGAGCGGTGGCTACACACTTGTGCTGATCCGTAGAGTTGAAGGTGAAGGAGTACTTGGACCACCTGAGGGGACACGACACCTCGAGCTTGGGGAGGGACGCGTGCACCTCACGAGTGAACTGCTTGAAGATGCGATGGGAGGTGGGGGCATGAGCGCCACCTAGGATACAGGCGATAACACGAGGCTCTTGGAAGCCCACGGCCCCATCATCTTGGCAGTGGTCATCGTACCTCCTTGGTGGCGGCGGCAGCGGAGGGAGGCTGGCGTTGCCCTGAGGACGATCCTCACGAGGCTGGTCCCTCCAGGGGCGGTCGCAAGGCTGGCCCTGCCAGCGGTCCTCACGAGGCTAATCACGCCAGTCCTGGCGGGGGTCGCGGATGTCCCAGTGGCCCCCACCACGGCCTCCTCCGCGGCTGTAGCCACTGTCGTTGCGCTCAGGGCGGCGGCCAGGGTGCCCATCTCGGATGGCCCTGAGCTCTTGGCAGTCATTGGTGTTGTGGCTATGGAGGTTGTGGAAGATGCAGAACGGGCGGCTGCCCTTGGAGGACTCGGCGTGGTCGCAACCGCACTTCATCTCGGGCTCGGCCGCGAGCATAGCCGGGCCCTTGCACTTCACATCCTTGGCCTTTCCCTTCTTGTCTTCAGGGTCGGCCTTCAGGAGCTCGAGGAGGGAGGGTGGCGTTCTTCTGCCTTTGCGCACATGGTTGCCATGTTGGACATCTCCAGAGCCGAGCACAAATCCTCGTGTATGGCGAGTTCCTCCTTCATCTTGACATCCCGGACGCCGTCAGTGAATGTTGAAATGACGGCCTCGTCCGACACATTAGGGATCTTGAACCGAACGTTGGTGAAGCGCTGGATGTATTTGTGCAAGGTCTCCCCTGGCTGCTGCTTGATGTGCCGCACGTCGCCTGCAGTAGGGGCACGGTCGCGAGTGCCTTGGAAGTTGGTGACAAAGCGCTCACGCAGCTCATCCCATGAGGAGATCGACCCCACCGGGAGGTTCAGGAGCCACGAGCATGCGCCATCCTTGAGAGCCATCGGGAACAAGTTCTCCATGACCTTCTAGTCGTCGTTCGAAGCCTCGATGCTCAGCTCGTACAACTGGAGCAACTCACCGGGGTCAGGAGTGCCGTCGTAGCACGGAGGCAGATCTGGCTTGAACTTGCCGGGCCAGACGACACGACGCAGCTCTGGAGTGAACGCTCAGCAGCCTGCCACGCTCACGGGAGCCCGCCACGGAGGGGGAGCCTGGTCTTGGAGTCCGTGTGCCGCCACCTCAGGCGGCACACGGTCTTGACGCGGCGGTGCTGGGAGTGCACGCACCTCTCCTTGAGACCGCTGCACCACCTGGCAGCTTTCTTCGTTGTGCGCCGGCGCCCAGCGCGGCGGGTCGCGCTGGGGGGCCTCACGCCTTGGCTCAGGGATGACATCGCGCCTGAGAAGAGGAGGAGGTGCACCGTGGGCCACGTCGCATGCCTGAGGCATTGGGGGAGGCAGCAAGCGAGACGGTGCAGGAGCCTCTCCAGCAGTGCTGACGAGCTCGGCGATGCGGTCCAGCCAGTCCTCATCGAGGTCATCAGCCGGACGGTACCATAGAAGCTCACGCGCCATGAGCAGCGCAGCCTGTGCGTTAGCCGGCCTGCGACGAGCATGGGAAGACGAAGCAACGACCAGAGTCAGTGACGGAGTGGCGGTGCGACCATCGCGTCACACGGAAGGCGGCAGTGACATGTCCTGTTGCTCATGGACCACTGGCCGATGGCAGCGTTAGCCGCAGGTGATGGGGAGTGGCGAGGAGCACCATCGCCCGCAGCCGCTGTCTGAGCAACGCGGGCAGCGAGGGCTGCCCGGCGCTCAGCATGAACTCGACGAGCGTCGGCCATGAGAACGGTGGAACGACAGCGAAACGACCGACGAATGAGAGGCGTCGATAGACCCCTACCTGGCGTGCCAAATGTCAGATTCAGGGCTCTGCAGACCCAAGAAAGGTTCGAACTCAGGGGCGTGTGCGAAGAACTCAACCTCTCCACCCAATGAATCTGTTGCTCTCATGGCCTAGCTCGATGAACAGAAAAGTAAAGAGATAGGACAGTTTACCCAGGTTCGGGCAACCATGCGGTGTAAGACCCTACTCCTGCTTCGAGGTGGATTAGCCTCACGAGGGGCTGAGGATGAACTAGCACAGAGGAAGAACAACCTCAGGAGGTCTGTTCTTGTGTGGGTGTGAGCTAGTGAGGGTTCCGATTCCCCATCCTCTCCTATGGTGGTCGCTAAGCTATATTTATAGTGGCCTCGGTCCTCTTCCTCCAAAACGAAGGCGGGAAGGGATCCCACAATGGCCAAGTTTGAAGGGAGACAAGTAGTACATCTTATCCTGACAAAAGGTGGTCTTCGCCTGAAAAGCTTCTGGTCGTGATGCCGTGGTGGGCTCGGTGATGACATCCGTCCTGCCGCCCTGGCGGTCTTGGTCTCGTTGCACGGGAATGGAAACCTTTGGCTGATTCCGCGGGACCCCACATCTGCGCTTGCCTCCTTAGAACCAAAGAGGAAATCCGCTCTCTGCGCCCGCTGGCGCCCGCCTGGCCTTGGTCGTCATGGCTTGCGTCACCTCAACCTCAGGAGGTGAGCGCCTGCATAGGAATCTCCGCTCCTCCGGAGCCAGCCTAGGGAGGCTGCTCCCTCCGGAGGTCTTGGTGTCGTCCGCCTCGCGAGGCTTGGCCCCTCGTGAGGGTCTTGTCTTGCTGATGCTGAAGATGGGCCGTACTAGGTCGTCGATGGAGCCACACCGTGGGATGCAGGCAGGCAAGTCTGGGTACCCTGGTTCCCAGAACACCGACAACCACAACCACTGCCTTCCCCTCGACCTCTTGAGCTGTCCCTGAGCTCCACGACGACGACCTCGTCCTCTCCACCGAAGAACGGATCACCGGAGGCCATAAAGCATCGACATCAAGCATGACCCTGCCACCTCTGCCTAGAGATTGCCGACAAGGCCATGTCACCATCTGACCATCCACGACCTCGCCGTCGCCTCTCTGGACATGTGGTGAGCTCCTTCTTCTCCCCCTCTCTCCCCATGCTCGTCTGCGTCCTCTAAACACCGCGGCCATCGGAGCTGAAGCTCACCTCCGCTCGGGCTTGCCGTCGGTGCCATTCCGACGACCTCCTGGTCACCCCACCATGCCCAGAGGCCCCGTGAGCACGTTTAGAAGATGTAGGTAACAGCCTACGGTTGTTCTGAACGCCGTAGTGTCATTCTCGTCGAGGACCGAACTCCGGCCACCGCGCTTCTCATCGTCTGCGTCGTTTCGGTGCACCCCAGCCGAAGCCACTTGCCGCTCTAGAAGCGCGTGAGCCCCCGCTTCTCGTAGATCCCCTCCGCCACTCAAATTGTCACCAGAGGAATTCCGGCGAGCCTCCGTCATGTACCGTTGCCGCCGGCGTTAAGCCGTCGACGTGGCACACTTAGTTAGCACTAATCAACACCGCCTCTCACTGGCAAGTGGGCCCCGGCCCTGTTAACTTTAAGTTAGGTTTTAATTAAACCCTTTTAGGCAGCGAGTCACTGACCAGTGGGACCCACTGGTCAGCTTTGACTTAGACCAGCCCAGTTGACCTGCTGACGTACTGCTGACCAAATGCTGACGTCATAATGCTTTTCCGGCGTTTTTATATTTCAGAACTGAATTATAAATTCCAGAAAATGTTATAAACTTCTAAAAATCATATAAGATCAACCGTAGCTTGGATGAAAAAGATTTATATATGGAAAATGACTAGAAAAATATGAAGAATTTGTTTAAGGCACTATCATGCATGTTAGAACAAATTTTGTCTACTGTTTAGGACAAATCAAATGAATGACATTTAAATAACCACACATGGAGTTTGAATTTGAATCCTTGGTTCAAAATAACTTCATCCAATTTGGTTGCTAGTTGCATTAGCTCATATAACAGCATATTGCCATGTCATGATCATGCATCATATTTTTGCATTGCATTGATTGTGTTCGTTGTGTGTTGTCGGTGTTTATTCCCCCTTAGTAGACGTTGTTCCGATGATGTGATCGATGACACTGATGAAGACACAATGCTATCTTCGGAAGTGCCAGGCAAGCAAACCCCCATCGAGCATTCCAATACAACCCCACTCTCTCGCTCTTGCTTTCTTTTATTGCATTAGGACAACAATGATTCAACTGTTACATGTTGCGGTAGTTGAACCCCTTTCCTCTACATGACCTGTCTTTGCCATAATAAATAGTTGAAACCCACTAGCATGAGTAGAAGTTGTTTGAGCCATGATGTGCCTACTCATTCATGCTTGTTTGTTATGCCTATTATGCTTAGAGTTGTGTCGGGTCTGATTCATCTGGGATGGATTGGAATGGAGGTGAACATGTCCTACTGTTGAGAGCTAAGTGTATGAACACAATTTGGTAAAGGTAGCGATGAGAGGCCATGTAGGAGTGCATGGTGGGTTGTCTCGTTGAAACCATCCTCAGGAACCGATTTCTGTGTTTGCGGTCCAAGACAGTTACTACTACACATTGGGATCCTTAAGTGACTCTCTCGACTTATTAATCGCCTTGATCTTTGTCCAGTAGTTGCAATTAGTTTTTGGTGTTTGTAGGATATGTGTTGGAGGCCGTGCATAGCGCTGACCCTAGGGGTGGGCAATGATGCGGTATAGACATTGTGGCACGGTGTACCAAGGCACCCGTTCGGTGGGCCTGGGAACCCTGCACACATCATTTGGGGCCGTAGTGGAAACCTCGGCCGGACTTCCTTGCGGATGGAACCCGAATAGGCGATAAAAGTAGACTAGAGACTCGTGTGGTTAGTCAGGTTGTGGCCAACACCCTCGCCAGGCTTCCGCTTGAAGGTTGCCGAGATACATGACGTGAACATAGTGGTAATTGGTGGGAGCGTGTGTGAAGAAGTACACCCCTGCAGGGTTATTAATGATCTATTCGAATAGCCGCGTCCGTGAATATGGACTACTTGGAAAGCTTACATTGTTCATAGATAACTGGAAGTGGATACTCTAAAATGTGCAAGATATGTGTGAGTGCTATGGATGGCCTTCTCGTAGGGAGACGGGAGCAAATCCATAGTGGTGTATTGATCTGGTGAATATGTGGACTCGTGTGCGCTTTCTCACCTCAAAGAAATTACTTGTACTCGTAGTTCAGGATAGCCACTGAGTCAAAGCTGGCTTGCTGTAGTTAAACTCCACCACCCCTTGTTGATACTGATGCATATGTAGATAGTTCTGATGTAAGTCTTGCTCGGTACATTTGTACTCACGTTTTCTTAATTTATGTTTTTGCCGAGAGGCTTCAGTCTCTGTCGGTGTGGAATGGCACCTATGGGATCACAACAATCCCACTACTAGGAAAAGGGCTATAGATGGAATGGCCACTAATGGCGCACCAGAAATGTGGTGCGCCACTACTATATAGCAGTGGCGCACCATGTGCTGGTGCGCCATTAGTGTGAAAGACACTAATGGCGCACCAGACACACAGTGCGCCACTAGTAACAATTTTTTTTCCAAACATACTAATGGCGCACCAGGGCACAGTGCGCCATTACTATATTTTTTTTTCAAAACTACTAATGGCGCACCAGTGTATAGTGCGCCATTACTAGTTTAAACTAGTAATGGCGCACTGTTCCCCGGTGCGCCATTAGTGTATATTTCATGGACACTTGATCTCGATCCCCCTCCATCTCGATCGCTATCCCACCTCGCCAGATCCGGTCCCCCTCGCCGCCGAGCACCCCCCGCACCCTCTACCCCGCTCCATTGGCCACCGCCGCCGACCCCCCGCACCCTCCCCCGCTCCACCACCGCCGACGACCCACCGCACCCTCCCCTGCTCCACCGCCGCCGACGACCCACCGCACCCTCCCCGGCCCACTCCACCGCCGCCGACGACCCCCCGCACCCTCCTCGGCCCGCTCCACCGGCACAAATGAATGCACTAAAATTGCAAAAAAAAACAAATTTGATTATATTTTCAAATAACGAATTTGATGATATTTTCAAATAATAAATTTGATGATATTTTTTCATATTCATAAATATTTTCAAATAACAAATTTGATGATATTTTTTAAAAAAATATTACTGTTTTTGTAAAAAAAATATTACTGTTTCATATTCATATTCATTTTCTAAAAAATTATTAGATGCAACAAAAATAAAAAAAAATTACTTATGGCGCACCTCTGGCTTGTGCGCCATTGCTATATAAAAAAAGATTACTAATGGCGCACCGATCGTGGGTGCGCGAGTGCTATGTAAAAAAACATTCTAATGGCGCACCGCTTCGGGGTGCGCCATTAGTAAGTTTCCCCCCTTAGCTAATTCCTCCCTCTCCCTCGCCAGTCCACCCGCGCGCTCACCTGACCCACGACGCCGCCGCCCCGACCCCTGCCGGACTCCGCCCCCGCGCCCCCGCGCCCCCACCACTGCAGCTCCCCCGCGCCGCCGCCCCCGCGTCCACCCGCCGCCCCACCTCGTCTTCCACGCGCCAAATCGAGGGGCGGCCAGGTAAATCCCTCCTGACCCGCCGGCGTCCACCTCGACCTCCCTCCTCCCCTCCATTCCCGCCGCCCCACATCTCTTTATGGCTCCGTTTGACGGACTCCTCCACCATCCCTTCTCTCTGCAGGATTGGACGAACTCCATCATCGAGCAGAACCGGGGCGAGCTCCAGCCCTACCCACCTGTGTCCAGCGCAGGTATGTTCATCCCCTTCCCACCCCTCCAGCTGCCGGCGTCCGCCCTACCTCTCCCCTGTCCCCCATCTCTGATTGTTTTCTTTTCCAGTATGAATCTTGCTTTTTGATGGTTTCTTCAACTGCAAGTTCATTGAATTTACAATGTGATTCACTGGTAGTTGTCAATGTGTAGGTTTTTTTTGAGGGAGAATGTGTAGGTTTTGTAGTTGTGATGATTTTAAAATTGATGTAATTTACATGAAGATTTAACTGTGATAGTAACCCATGATGAAGAACAGCGACTAACCCAAATTGGGAATTCAGTCGACTGGCACCCACCAGTCCCTTTTTGGTATGCAATGGCTCAACATAGCAGAGTGGATGATCCATTGGATTTTCAATCGACAACTACAGGTAGCCTGCTATAGTGGTGGATTTTCTCTAGCCTCGGCAGCAGTAGTCCAACAACAGATTCACCAAATGAGTTCCGATTAGCGGTCCTACCATGTAACTTCTAAATCACTTTAACGGGTGCACATGACTTTCTGATTCAAACTGCGGCTAATAATTGATCAAAGATGATAGAGTAACAACCAGATTGATCCGAATTCAATAACCGTCAGGAAAATTTTACTACATATACAAGAGATTGGAAGGATCTTGCAAGCCCTCCCTCAACACCTGAATACTCTGCACACATCAGCAGTGTACCTTGGTGATTTTACAAGTGGACATCCTCTTTGCAATCAGGTCGGCCGGTCACAGCCCTGTTCGTGGCCATTAACCGGCCTGATTTAAAGCCGCACCCTACGACCGTGTCATCGGTTTGGGACACTTCATGGAGTTTTGCTGCACAATTAACTGCGTGTGCTCATCAAAAGCTTAGTAATAGTCATTGCTAGGAACATTAGAATTTGATAAATTGCACGATAGTTGGCATGAGAAAAGGATAACTATGTTACATTCTGACTGAACTGCTTGGTCGCCTTTGTGGTTCAGGGCTGAATGATGTTGGCATATCCAGGTTTTCCTCGTGTGAAGCGGCTAGTAGATCAGTCTACATCCATCAACTTAGAGGGCTGCTATGCAGTTGTGTTTAGTGAAGTAGTTAGTGTACTGTACTTGCAATAGTTTGCTTGGTCTTTCTTTGGTTTCAGTTAAGTTATTGTCAGATTTTCCACTCCATTGCTCTGAGTGGTGCTTGTGTTTCTACTTGCATAAATGTACCATGAGTGGTACAATCTAATTTACTACTGCTGCTATATACATCAATGCTTTACTACTAGCCCATGAGTGGTGCTTGTGTTTCTACTTGCAGAAATGTACTACTTGGGAATTTTGTCAACTTGTGATGCTGCTGCTGTACCCCGAGAGGCCCTTGAGTTTGCCGAAATGTCGATTAACTTCCGTTCCGGCAAATTCGGGTGCTCCATATGTCCTATTTTCAGCAAAGGTCATGCTGAAATTTTCCGTGAATTTTAGCACGACTTTGCTAAAAATAGGACATATGGGGCACTTGCGACTAATGCATGGGCCAGGGTATCTTAGTACTTAATTAAGTAGGATCAACTGCCTCTTGTGTTATACATATAGAAGTGTGATATCTACTCATAGTTATTACTAATGTCAGTTGCTCGTCATCGATAAACCCTAATCTGGTAGGATGACCTACTAAAAAAGCCCATACCACATATTCTATTTGGATGGCCCTGCTAACCCTTGACCATAAATACTTGAGATGGATGTAGCAGGCTTAAAGAAAGAAATGTTTTTAGGCCAACTCCACTGGGCCTGGCTGAAAATGCACAAGTGTGCATGACTAACAATATTCTATTGTAAAGCTAAACAGGAAAGAGGAACCACTCATCCTAACCATTTGCTCTCAAAATTACCACTTCACTTCTTACTACTGAAAATCATAGACCATCTCCATTCACCAATTGCTCAAACCAGTTCGAAGGGCGTGTTTTCACCACACTGTGGATTATCTTATTGGACCCAACAGAGATGATGTAGTTTTGAATTATGAACATAGGAAATGTCGTCATCGGGCGACGAAAGTCTCCCGGGGGAGTGCGACTGGTGCCACGACGGTCAAGGTCTGTGCGACAGGCCTCACCTAGATGATGATCGGCGCTTCAGCATTAAGCTCGAGGAGACCTTCGAAGTTGAAATGGTACGCAACGACGACAAGTGTTTTTTTTTCATAATTAAGCATGACTTCAACTATTTCAACGTGTAATTTCATCTTTTACAATTCGAGTATAGTTTATCCCATGCCATGCAAGACGCTATGTCTTGGAGAGGATGGATTTTGAAGATCATGAAAATTTTGAAACGAAGAAAATTCACCTAAGGACACATCATGATGTGGATTTTGAAGTAAATCTGTATAATGCTGAGAGTGTAACCCATTTTGGTTGCAAAAATTGGGAAGCATTTTGCAAGATGTATGGTTTTGATGAGGGTATGCTTGTCACCATGGATCTTGGTGATCCTGACATCGACCAAGACAATATGGACATATGGGTCCTTGTTGATACGCCTCCAGTTCTACCGCTATGTGAGTTTCTCAAACATAGTTAATTATTAACTAATTTATATTGTTTATTTCAAAATAGTTGACTACTTATTTCCATTGACAGCTTATTTTGATTGTTCAAAAATGTGCGGAACATGGTAGACAAAACCCACTACACCGATGGCTCCGAGTTAACTTATCAGGAGAAAATTCATCTGGTCGGATTTTGTACTGATCTTGAGAATTACAATATCTACAATCAAACTCCTCAACATTATGGTCAATACGTGCCACTAGTGCACGTGTTGAACTACGGTAACTACCATGGAGATACCCTGGTAAGATTTTTTACTATTATGACATCCGTGCATCTTTTGCATACTTCTAAAACTAGTACATCATTGCTAACTATGAAGTTATTACTATGTTTTTCAACAGAGAATCCCAGAGGATTGTGTGCCTCATTTGATGTATCAGAATGGCAGCCTTTGTGTTTTGAACTTATATCCAGGTCATCCTACGAATCTCAACTGTCCATACCGGATTTCTAAAAGAAGTGGAGACATGCTAATCGGAGAATGGAAAAAATGTATGGACAGTCGTAAGGAGGTTCTTGGAAGCAAAAGGAAGCGCCGCGCAAGAATTGGAGACAGGATGATCTCCATTCTCCATAATGGAGAGTCAGGGTCTATATTGTTTTATGCTATTTTACCTTAAATAGGGTATTTAGGTCCTGCCTAATACTGATGATCATGTGCTAAGAACAATTAAGTAGGGTTGGTTCGATGACTATCAGGATGATGATCGTATGACTTGTTATTAATAATGAGTACAAGTTGTATGATGATGATTAGTAGGACTTGTTAGGATTAGTATTACTTTCAACAAACTCGCTACTCGCGGTCTCGAGACTTGTAATGTCCTATCTTTGTTCGGTCTTTTGAATTTGGAGACTAATATGATGAATTGTATTCAGAGACTAATATTCTATTGTATTCGATGAATCTGCTGTTGCTTTGTGGTGCTGTTTATATTCTGTCCAATAATATATTTTCTAATCTGCGCAAATATCAGAAAAGAAAAAAATCCCTAATATACATTCTAATGGCGCATCACCCCAACGTGCGCCATTAGTATGCCAAAGGATACAAAAGGCGCATCACCCCGCAGTGCGCCATTAGTATGGCAAAGCTCATGGGTAAATATGGCCCCCTGGGAGGCATACTAATGGCGCACCGTGGCCTATACTAATGGCGCACCAGTGGTGCGCCATTAGTAAAAAATACTAGTGGCGTGGTACTAGTGGCGCACCAGTAGTGCGCCATTAGTAGGCAAAACTGGTGCGCCACTAGTATGCCTTTTCCTAGTAGTGTCCTTACTACGGTTGTCGGGGCGCAGGGTTGCAAGAAGAGCAGGATCATTAGACATCACAAGTATCGTTTACCCAGGTTCGGGCCGCGAGGATGCGTAAAACCCTAGTCCTGCTTTGGTGAGTGTATTTCAGAGAGTTCTTGAGCTCTCGAACTAGCTGTGGTGAGTGCGTGGTTCGAAATAGCCGAATCCTTCTCCAGTATGCCATGGGCCTCCTTTATAGTCGGAAGGGGCTGCCACAGTGGCACACAGGAGGTGGAAAGGCGTACAGTGCCCTGAGCTTATCACTCGTATTACAGGACAAGACGCATTTAATGTGTAGCTTAGGTGTCCCCTTGCTTTATTGGGGACGGGGGCGAGGCCCGTCCCGTCCGTCGCCGCTCCTCCTCGCTTCGACACGCGCCTTGGCAGCGATGCGTGCGGCTCCATGTAGGCAGGCAGGTGCTTCGTTCCTCTGCTCTTTGTGGTCTTGGCCTTGGCGTTGCTCTTATTATCTTGGGCTTTGGTCTTACCTTGGCTCATCTCCCCTGTTCTGCTTGGTGTGGCTGCGGGCGCGGCTCCGACTGCCCGTGCACAGGGAAAGGGGTACAAAAAACGCACCCCTTGTTTTGGACACCGACAGGAGCCCCAGGGCCTGGGCCACACATAAGCGCGACAGGTTGTTGGGCTAGGCCCAAAACGGTGCGCGGGCAGGCCGTGCGGTTCTTACCGTGGTAAAACTCTTCACGCGCTTCGCTTCCCACGACCCGCGCGCGCGGCGCGGCGTGGAGGGTTGTGTGTGACGTGGGTGGCGTGCGTGGGGCGGTTTTCACATGCATGCGTCACATCGCAGTAAAGAGACGGCTCGCGCCTTCCCCGTAAAAAGAGGGAGGCGTGGAGGCGCGGCTCATTTACTGAGCGGGGCCGGGGCACGGTCTTCAAGGCGTCCACTCCCCCCGATCACGGGGTGGGGAGAGGTCGCTTCACCCGTCCCCTCAGTTCTGCACGTCCGCCACGCGTCCTTCATGCGCCTGGGGTGGCAAGCGGTGCAGGCGGGAAACCGGGCCGTCGCTGGTTGGGGCAGCGGGTCAGTCCTGATTCCCTGCGCCTCCGGTATCTCGATTGGTCGAGTGGGGCGGCCGAGCCCCAACCCCGCTCCTTTATAAAGAGAGGGAAGGGGGGATGGCATCCCGCATTCTTCCATCTTCTATCTCCTCCTGCTTCTGCTTCTTCCTCTCACCCGCAAGGACCAAAGGCATTTCTTCCGCCATGGGAGCGGCTGTCTCTACGGCCAGGGCTTGACACCCTGCCGGAGCCAGTTGCTCTTGTGGAGGATCAGCGTTCGCGGCAGCACCCTTGCCGGCAGCCCCAGGGGGCTCGGTAGGAAAGTACTTGCCGGGGCCTGATTTCCTCCGCTTGTTCTGCCCCGCCGATGGTTCTACGGATGGTTGAGTTAACCGGAGCAAAAAGGTACCTGGTTCCACAGGTAGCTTGAATGCGGCACGCTTTGACATGTAATCGGCGATGTCGTTCTCCACTTGGGGGACGTGCTCCGCCTGGATACCGTCAAAGTGTTCCTCCAGCTTCCTCACCTCATCTACATAAGCTTCCATCAATGGGCTCTGATAATCCTTGTTGACCTGTCTGACAACGAGCTGCGAGTCACCCCTGATGATGAGCTTCTTAACCCCGAGGTCTGCCGCGATCCTGAGACCGGCAAGCAATCCCTCATACTCAGCAGTGTTGTTGGTGGACATCTCCCTGGGGAAGTGCATCTGGATCACGTACTTGAGGTGCTCTCCGGTGGGTGCGACGAGCAGCACACCGGCACCGGCGCCTTGCAGCGAGAAAGCCCCATCAAAGTACACGATCCAGTCGCGGTATGCTTCCTTGCCGGGGAGAGTGGTCTCCTGGATTTCTTCGTCACGCGTTGAGGTCCATTCTGCAATGAACTCCGCCAAGACTCTGCTCTGAATTTTCGAGGTACATTCAAACTTTAAACCAAAGCTTGACAACTCCAAGGCCCATTCCACAATCCTTCCAGTCGCATCTGGGCTATGCAGTATCCGTTGTAATGGGAGGCGGGTGACGACAGTGATCTCGTGGGCTTGGAAGTAATGACGCAGCTTCCTCGAGGCCATCAGGAGGCCGATGAGCAATTTCTGCACACCGGAGTACCTCGATCTAGCTCCCTGCAAGGGGAGCTGACAAAGTAAACCGGGTGCTGCATCATCTTCTTCTTCTGCACCACCTCACTTGACTGCGCGGGCACTGCCTCGGCGGCATCAAACTCTGTCGGGGGCCTTGCGTTGCCGGCACCAAGCCCTGCCGAGGGAATTTTGGGCTTGCCATCCGCTGGTTCTTCCACCGTCACTGCCTCCTCGTTGACCTCCCTCTGTGCCACCAGCGCGGCGCTGACCACTTGATTCGTCGCCGCACGATACAGCAACAACGGCTCTTGTGGTTTAGGCGCAACCAGTATTGGCGTGGAGGAAAGGTATTTCTTCAGATCCTGTAATGCTGCCTTGGCTTCTGGGGTCCACTCTATTGGGCCTGTCTTCTTCAAGATTTTGAAGAAGGGAAGGGCGCGCTCGGCGGACTTGGAGATGAATCGGCTCATGGCGGCAACGCAACCGGTGAGCCGAGACACATCTTTGATCCGCTTGGGCGCCTCAATCTGCTTAATAGCCTTGATCTTGTCTGGATTTGCCTCGATCCCGCGCTGCGACACAAAGAGCCCAAGAAGCTTACCGGATGGAACGCCGAAGACACACTTCTCAGGGTTCAGCTTGTGGTTGATCTTGCGCAGGTTAGCAAATGTCTCTTCCAGATCTTGCACAAGAGTTGGCCCGTCCTTGGTTTTGACCACTATGTCATCCATGTATGCCTCCATATTTCTATGGAGCTGAGGTTCGAAACCAATTTGGACTGCTCTTGCGAACGTTGAGCCAGCATTCTTCAACCCGAAAGGCATCCGTAAAAAGCAATACATACCACATGGGGTGATGAATGCTGTCTTTTCTTCATCCTCTCTTGTCATGAAGATCTGGTGGTAGCCCGAGTTGGCGTCGAGGAATGATAACATATCACACCTGGCTGTGGAGTCAACAATCTGGTCGATGCGCGGCAATGGGAAGGGGTCCTTAGGATTGGCCAACCACGCCGGGTGGAGCACTCCTCTCACCAAACCTGCCGCTTCCAACTTCCTGATCTCCTCTGTGATGAACTCCTGCCTCTCCAGAGCCTACTTTCTGACCTTCTGTTTGACGGGCCGCGCGGGGGCAGACAGCTAGGTGGTGCTCAATCACCTCCTTGGGAACACCGGGGATGTCGGATGCTTGCCATGCAAACACGTCGACATTCGCCCGTAGGAAGGTGATGAGCGTGCCTTCCTATTTGTTGTCGAGGGTGGAGCCTATGGTGAAGGCCCCTCCCGTGCCATCCTCCCTGACGGGCACCTTCTTGGTCTGCGGCGGCTCGGCCCTGGATCTCTTGCTCTTGTCGGTAGAGCTCTCTAGCACGTCCTCGACGGTAGCACAACACTCCGAGGAGGTGCGCTTGCCGAAGTGGGTGCGAGAGGTCTTGCCGGGCTTCTTCTTCCCTCCCGGGCCTTCAGCGGCAGGAGCAGGTGCCTTGACGGCAGCTGCTGCAACTGCTTCCCGATAGAGTTGGTCGGCGCAAATCAGCGCGTCCTTCTTGTCGGAGGGGACGGAGATGATGGTCAACGGCCCAGGCATGTTTAGCATGTTGTAGGCGTAGTGTGACGCCGCCATGAACTTGGCTAGTGCCGGGCGGCCGAGGATCCTGTTGTAGGGCAAGGGGATCTCAGCCACCTCGAAGGCGATCCTCTCCGTCCTATAGTTCAACTCTCCTCCAAATGTCACGGGCAGTGTGACCTTTCCCTTCGGCTGGCTCCTCCCCGGATTGACCCCTTGAAACGTGCCCGTTTCCTCGAGGTCTCCATCAGGGATTTGCAACTTTTTTATCACGACAGGCGAGATCAGGTTCAGGCCGGCCCCGCCGTCAACCAACATCTTGTTCACCCTGAGGTTGCGTATCGTTGGTGAGACCAACAATGGCAAATACCCGACCGCGGTAATGCGGTCAGGGTGGTCCTCGGTGTCAAAGATGAGGGGCGTGCAGGACCACTTCAGCGGCTTCTGAGCGTCGAACGACGGCTCTGCTGCTGTAATCTTACGCGCCCACTGCTTGAGCTGGCGGTGAGAGGTATGCAGCGAGGCGCCGCCATCGACGCGCATGGCCTCCGTAGCCTTCTGGAACCCTTGCTCACCAGAATCGTCGTCCTCGTCGTGATCATCGTCTTCTTGTTTCTTGTTGCGGCCCCGGGCGGGCCTCTCTCGCTGGTTGTCCTTGCCGGGGCGGCCTCCTTGGCCGCCACGCTTCTTGCCGGATCCCTCAGCACCGTCCTGGTCCTTCTCCTTGTCCCGCCTCTCGTACGCAGCCTTTTGCTTCTCAGCAAGCAGCTCGACTTGTCGGCAGTTCTGGAGGTCGTGGCCCTTGGTGCGGTGGATCTTGCAGTATTGCTTGCCGGAGCCCCCTGGCTTGTCGGTAGCCGCCAAGGCCCGGCAGGCGGCACACCCGGTAATCTCCTTGTCGGGGGCGCCTGCCTTGACCTTCTTGCTGGCGCCGGTGTCGTCAGATCCCTCAACGGCAAGGACGGCCTTGCCCTTGCGTATCCTGTTGTGACGCCGGCCCTTCTTCGTCGGGGTAGCGGCGTCCTCATCGGTTGAGTCGGTTTCCGCGCCGGCGTCTTTGCCGGGGTACTTCCTTCCCTCTTCAGCCTGGGCGCATCTATCGGCCAGAACGTAGAGCTCGGCCACATCCGTAACCTTGGTCATCGCCAGCTCCTCGCGCATCTTGCGATTGCGCACGTTCTGGTGGAACGCGCTAATCACAGCGGCAGGATGAACGTCGGGGATGTTGTACTGCACCCAGCTGAATCTCTGGATGTACTTGCATAGGGTCTCCCCTTCCTTCTGGGGAATAATATGCAGATCACTGGCCTGGCCATGAGCTTGGTGGCCTCCTGTGAAGGCGCCAACGAACTCATGGCACAGATCCGACTAAGAAGAAATGGAATCCACCGGCAAGTGCATCAACCAAGACATCACATTGGGCTTGAGCGCCAGCGGGAAATAGTTGGCAAGCACCTTGTCGTCGCGAGCCCCAGCAGCTTGCATCACGATGGTGTAGATGTTGAGGAACTCGGACAGATGGGTCTTGCCAGTGTACTTCTCGCCGACGTCGGGCTTGAACGTGCGGTGGGACGGCCACTGGAACTGCCGTAGCTCACGGGTAAAGGCCGGGCAGCCCACCTCGTAAGGTAGGCCGCCGGAGCCCCCTGGTGCCGGGTGGTCCATAGCGGGTCCTGCCCGCTTGTCCGACTGGCGGCGCGTTTCGCACCGGTGTCACATCCTAGCTAGTTCATGCATTAGAGTGTTGCATCATGTTTACTTTTCCAGAAACTTGAAATGGGGATGACAGAACCCCCAGCACCCCCCCTGAAAACAACTAGGGATTACTAAAATTATTTTCAATGAACCTGAAATGCCCTTCTAAAAAGTCCACCCTTTTTGTCTTGGGTTAGAACCTCTGACAAAGTGGGTTCACAATTTTCTAGGTCATCACAAGATCATTGAATTAAATCATATGTAACTTGCATTTGTGCATTTAAATGCTAGTAAATATTTTAAATGTCCAAATAATGCCAAACTGAAATGTTCCATGTTGGATATGTTCCATACAGTGAGCCTGTGCAGTTTGGTGATTTTTGGAAATGCCTAGGTATTTTTAGAAATGCCACAAACTTGCAGAAATAAAAGAAAACATAAAATATAATAAGGAAACGACTTACCTGGCCGCAACCCACCACCCAGCCCACCTGGCGGCCCAGCACTGTGCTGGCCCGTGCCAGCCAGCTGCTTCTTCCCCGACAGGCAGGCACGGAGGTGACGCCGGCATGCGCGAGCTCGCCACGGCACCACCTGCTTGCCGCCCGCGCCCGTGGACACCTGGGCGAGCCCCACGTCGCCGCCCCGACCCCCTGGACACATCAATTCATCCCCTGCCTCTCTCCCTCGCCCTCTCCCGCCATGGCCGGCGCACCTGCCGCCACACCGCCGACGTAGCCGTGCTCTCTGTCGTCCTCGCGCTGCCCCATCTTGTCCACGAGCTCCGCCGCCATCCGCTACGCCAAGCTAGCCGAGCCCCGAGCGCTCGCACGCTCTGCACTGCCTCCTTCGACCTCGTCTTCACCGAACACCGCCGGAGATCCCCTTTGCCGTCCCCGCCGCACCAGCTCATCCCCGACCTCGCCGACTGCTTCAACGTGATCGCCTTGAGCTCAGCCACATTCCCATCCCTCCCATTCTCTCTCTCGAGCACCATAGCGACCGCACGCGCCGCCGTCAAGCTCGTCGCCGATGATGCTCCGGCCACCCAACAGCCACACCATCATGTCCATTGCATTCACCGCACTCGCAGGAACCCGTAGCACCACCGCACGCCCCTTGCCACGCCCCCAGCGATGGTTTCGACCTCACCTAAACTCCGGCAGCCGCACAGCTCGTCGCCGGCGTTGTTTCCGGCGACCCCGAGCCCAACCGCCACCACCACTCGACGCGGCTCACCCCTAGCTACTCGTAGATGGTCTCCGCCACCCATTTGGTCGCCGGAGCACGAAACCCGCATCGCCCCGCCGCGTCTAGCCTCGCAGGAGGCTAAACGCCGGCGAGTTGACCCCACTGACCATTGACCGGGTGGGCCCAGTTTGACCCCTGGGTCACTGACGTGTGGGCCCCAGGCCACTAACTAAACTAGGTTAGTGTTAGTTTAATGCTAATTAAACTTAGTTAGTTTAATTGACACTGACAGATGGGACCCATAGGTCAGTGTTGACCTGGACCGGCCCCGTTGACCGCTGACGTCACCATGACGCACTGCTGACGCAATAAGTATTTTCTGGATTTATTTTTATACAGGATATTCTAGAAAATACTACAAACTTGAAAAATTCATAGAAATTAATCTGTAACTCCAAATGCAAAGATTTATATATGAATTTTGATCAGAAAAATCCAATCTTTCCATCTGTACCGGTTTCATGCATGTCAGAACAATTTACCCTTGCTGTTTAGATGAAACAAGCTAATGCACTAATATCACCTCTTATTTTGGGTTAGCATTTGAATCCTTGATTCAAATGAACTCAAACCAATCTGTTCTAAGTTGCATTAGTCAAAACACACTCATTTTGCCATGTCATTGCATGCATCATATTGTTGCATATTGCCATGTGGTGATTGTGTTTCGATGTGTTCTTCGTGGTAGGTTCTGCCTCCGAGGATATTCACGAGTATCCAACTGAAGGGCAGTATCCCACTACCACTCTGTCCGGCAAGCAACCCCATTGATCATTTCGATACAAACCCATCTTCTCGCTTCTGCTCTCGTTTACTGCATTAAGACAACGCGTTTCAAACTGTTGTCTGTTGCGGTAGTTGAACCCACTTCCTCTGCATGACATGTCATTGCCACAGTAACTAGATGAAACCCACTAGCATGTGTAGGAGTTGATTGAGCCATGTTTGTGTTTCCTACCATGCTATGCTTGCTATGCTTAGAGTCGTGTCAGGTCTGGCTCATCGGGGTGATGAACTAGAGTGAATGGTTGTGTCGGTAATGAGAGTGAAGTGTTGAACATGATTTGGTAAAGGTATCGATGAGAGGCCATGTAGGAGTACATGGTGGGTTGTTTCATTGAGGCCGTCCTCAAGAACTGAGATCTGTATGCGTGATTTAAGCTTCAGCTACTACCACACATTGGGCCCTGAAATATGACCCCGCTCGACTTACTGACCCCTCTCGCCCTTTGTCCAGGAGTTGCAAGTAGTTTCTGGTGTTTGTAGTTGCTGGAGGCCATGCGCAGCACTGACCTTAATTAGGGGTGGGCTATGATGCGGTAGGCTCATGGCACGGTGTACCGAGTCGCCCGTTTCATGTCTCGGGAACCCTGCACACATCGTTTGGGGCCGTTGAGGACACCCCGGCCGGATTTCCTTGCGGATGTTACCCGAATAGGCGATAAACCTGGACTAGAGACTTGTGTGGTTAGTCAGGTCGTGGTCTACACCCACGTCGGCTTTCGCTTGAAGTCTGCCGAGCACATGTCGTGTGCAGACGCTAAGTGGTGGAAACATGTGTGACGAAGTACACCCCTGCAGGGTATAAAACTATTCGAATAGGCACGTCCGCAGTAAAGGACTACTTGGTCTCTTATGCAGTTCATAGACAAGTTAATGGTTACTACTAAAAGACTCAAGATAAGTGTGAGTACCGCGGATGGCCCTCTCGTAGGATGACGAGGGAGGATCCACGGTGGAGTATTGTGATGGTGATTAGTGGACTTGTCTGCGAAAACTATTTTACATGTGGTGTCTCGTAGGATAGGTTAGCCAAGAGTCAAAGCTGGCTTGCTGCAATAACTCCACTACCTTCTTGAGAATGTGCATGTATAGTAGGATCTGTTGTAAGACTTGCTGAGTACCTTTGTACTCATGTTGCTTTAATTACTCTTTTCAGACGACAACACTGGCCCCTCCGATGGGTTCTATGTAGATCTCGACGTTGACGAGTGACTTGCCACCCAGGTGGTGATCTGAGCTTGTGAAGGGCCCTATGTAGATAGACAGGCTTCGTCAAGCCTTCTTTATTTCTAGTGTCTGTACTCAGACTAGTTTGCTTCCGCATGTGCTTGTATGTTTGTATGACTTGAGTGTCGGGCCATGTGACCCCTACCTATATGAACATGTTATGTATGGCTCTCCGGAGCCTTTAAATAAAGTACTTTGAGTTGTAGAGTTTTGTTGTGATGCCATATTGTATTTACACATATCGAGCATATTGTGTGTATGATTGAAATGCTTGGTATGTGTGGGATCCGACAATCTAGTTGTTTATCCTTGGCAGCCTCTCTTATGGGGAAATGTAGTCTAGTGCTTCCATGAGCCATAGTAGTCCTCTACAGCCCGGTTCACTGGAGTCCTGCTAGCCCAGCACTACTGCTCTGGAACACTTGACTGGCCGGCATGTGTTTCACTTCGTTCCTGTGTCTGTCCCTTCGGGGAAATGTCACACGTTGACATCCGGAGTCCTGCGTAGCCTGCTACAGCCCGGGTTTCCGGAGTCCTGTAAGCCCAGTGCTACAGCCCGGATTCACACGCTGTTGACCGACAGGCTCGATGTTGATTCATGTACGCCTGTCCCCGTAAGTTAGTGCCGCTTTGGGTTCACGACTAGCCATGTCGGCCCGGGTTCTCTGTCATATGGATGCTAGCAACACTATCATATACGTGTGACACCCAAAAATTTTTAATTGGTTTTATCAAAATCTTTTATTTGATTTGAGGAGGGTATTTAAATTTTCTTCTAAAAGGATTTTCCCTCTCAAAATATTTTCTTTTGTGACAAGTGTTTATTTTGGATTCACCCAAGACTTGATTTTGGTCTTGGAGGTTTTTCCATCTTATGTGGACTCAAAACCAAATGCTTTTCATTTGGGAAATTTCTTTTGAAAAATCTTTTTAAATAATCCTATGGCATTTGGAATGATCCTTTCCCCCTTTTCAAAATCCCTCTTGCCATGGCATGAGTGGAAATCCCCTCCCAAAAGCCTTTCTCCATCTTTGGATCATGATATGCTTCAAATCCAGCAAGTTGAACCTCTCCATATTTTTGTTTCCATTTAAATTCTTATCAAAAAACAATTTCTGCCCTCTATTCTAGCTCTTGGAGATTTACAAAGGAGCTACCCTTTCTGCTTTGATTTTTGCCTCCAAACCATTTTCCCTATCTAGTCCTTTGAGCCCTCAACCAAGATCCATGAAGATCCACTGGTCTCCAGTTCAAATATTTCAAATTGTGCTTGCTGCAAGTTTGGACCTTATTTGCCAAATTTGATGAAATTCATTTGATTTCTCCTCCTAAAAATCTGAGAAAATTCAGGCAGCCTCTGGGTGCATTGAGAGGTCACCTCACCAAGTCCCAGCTCCAGAAATTTTTTTCTTCATGCCAAATCATTTCGTCGAACACCTGACTGGCACTGTTGCTATCATGTTCAGTCAAGTTCAGTTAACAGTTTCAGGAACACTGTCGTTTTCTTCAGAAACTGTTCTCAATCTCAACAGTACCGCGGTGGCGCCTTGCTCCGTGTCCTCTCCTTCTTATCTCTGCGCCGCACGATCACCTGGAAGCTTGCGGGCGTCGGCGACGAGCAGGAGGAGGTGCGCCACCCCGTGAGCGACGGCAGCGGCGGCTTTGCGGCCGCCAGAGAGAGGCGCAGCGTGGACGGCGCCACCCAGCGCCGCCCAAGCCACCGGAGGCCGCCGCGTGGCCATCCACTCCCCCGTGCGCGCTGCCACCCTTCGTCGTGAACCGCTAGGCGCGGAGCGCGCTCTCTGCCGCCGCCGTGCCCGTACGGCCGCCCCGTCGATGATCGGTGCATTACGCCTTGCCCGACCGAGGTTTAGCGGTGGAACGGCACCAGTGATCTTCTCTGATGGTGCCTAGCCCCCCAAACCCCCTGCCCAACCACTGCCTCGCCGTAATCGCTCGCCGGAGATATCCCGTTCACGGCCACCCCCTCGAATCGCCTATAAATAGAGGACCCGAGCTCGAACACGAACTCACACCACCCCTACGCACCACCAATACCACGCCAAGCCACTGGTAGAGCCACGAGGGAGCCTTCTTCCCCAACTCCGGCCGCCTCGACCCGCCACGGGACCCAGCTCGATTCGCTCCCGTGCGTGCACCTCTACCCCTCATCTCTTGCCAGTAGCTCCCTTATGCATCCACTCTGCTGACCCGCGCTTCAATTTGGAGATTGCAGCACCCACCGGAGTTCTCCACCATCACCCGAACCACCGTCCGCCGGAGAAAGTGTCGCCGTCGACGTGGTGCTCTCCGACGACCAAGTCCACCACCCACCGACGCGGAAGAACACGCTGAACCTCTTGGTACCCTCCGATCTCTCTGTCTCGCCGTGGTTCGACGCCGGCGACCACCGCAGCCTTCGGGCGCCGGTGAGCTCCGTTGGCCGTTTTTAAACCTGACGTGTGGACCCCCCCCCCCCCCCCGTCAGCCTCTCTTCTTTCTCCCCCTCGAACCATTTTCTGTGGGCGCCTTCAGGCAAATACGCTTTCCCTTCAGGCTGGCGCATTTCTTTCCGAACCGTTTTCTGTTTTCTCAGTTAAGTCCCTGGTTCTTTTCTGTTTCATCACAGATTAGTCCCTGGACTAAAACCCTTATAACTTTTTAATAAAAGATGATTTTTGATTGATTCTTTTTCTGACAGTCTTGAATTTTTGTCTATTGTTTTATAGTATTTATTGTGAAAAAATTTGGAACAAGTTTTATGCACGCGATGGTTTTCACGTTAGTGTGCGTTTTCGCTATACCGTAGGTTCCGGAAGAGGTGACCGAGCCGCGAACTTCGCCGAGCTAAACTCCGACTTCTCCGAACCAGGCAAGCATGTTTGAACCTTTGATATGATAGGTGTTTTGCATGTTTGAACCTTACGTCATCCGTTAAACTCCGACGTTAACGTGGACTGAGCCACGTTACCGTTCTTTCCCTTTCGTGCTGCCACATGTTTTCTGCAAAGAATACAGTTTAGTAAGTTGGTAACCACTTTCCGTGTACACACCAAATGGAGGGGCCGGGATGAGGGTTCCATGGCCCTGGATTAAAGCCAGTCATCCGGTCAGGGGGCATGGGTGTTTCCGGTTGGGACCGAGAGGGGGGCACCCCTTAGAGCGCGCGTATATAAATTTGATCCCATGCTACGCGAGGTTCTAGCCTCCCCGTCTCAAAGTTTTTCTTGAACGTTGCCGAGGGTGATTCCTGGCATCGGAATGTTGAATGGGTGTGTACTGGATTGATGTGTTTCTCCTAAAACACCGTAAACGGAACTAGTCCCCGTGACTACTGAAATCCGTTGGCTGTGGTTGAAGTACAAACTCTGCAGAGTCAAATCCTTCCGAGTCATCGTGTCCATGATCAAGGACCATGGTCAGTATATCCACATCTATGTCAGCCCTCGTGGTAAATCCCCGGTGAACAAGCTTGAGTGATATACTCGTTTGAATTGTTATTCCTGTGGATGGACTAACCTTTATTTTATCACGCATCTGAATATTATCCTTGTTGTGATATTAAATTTATGAGCTGCTAAATTATTAAGTTGTGAAGTATAAGCCCTTTATGTGATGTCGCTCAGACGTCCGACTGTGGCACTCTCGTTATTTATTTTGATATAAGCCCTTTATGTGATGTCGCTCAGACGTCCGACTGTGGCAAGTCCGTTATTTACTTTTGATATAAGCCCTTTATGTGATGTCGCTCAGACGTCCGACTGTGGCATTCTGTTACTTACTTTTGATATAAGCCCTTTATGTGATGTCGCTCAGACGTCCGACTGTGGCACTCTTGTCATTTACCTTCAATATAAGCCCTTTATGTGATGTCGCTTCAGACGTCCGACTGTGGCACGCACTGTCATTTATATTCTTTTATAAGCCCTTTATGTGGTGTCGCCTTGATGCCCGACTGCGGCATTGTTATTCTTTTTGTATCCTTTCGAGGAGTCATTCAGACACTCGCTTGGCCCTCAGTATTACTTTGGGATTTCGGGAGGACTACCGCCCGACTACCCTTTTATTTTCCATGCATTGCCATCTCGTTGTTTGAGTACGTTCTATTAATCCGTTCACATGCTTCATGTTTACATTTGTCATATCTTATGTCCGAACTGTCTTGCGAGTACTTTCATAGTACTCACCTGGCTTGTTGATTTGGCCAGATGTTGACGAAGGCGATCTCATGGATGAAGAGTTTGATAGCGAGTCCGACGCCTAGAGGAGTCCCAGTCAGTCCCGTGCGATCCTGGATATTGGTCACTTGTATTATATACGCTTCCGCCACCCACAATGAGTATCCTCGAGCCTCACTCCGACGCTCGAAGAGTTGTTAGTTCAGGAGTCATGTCACCCACTTCACTGTGATATTTCCACTACCGCTTTTATCGTGAGCAAGTAGTTATGCCACCCCTATCCGCCTTTAAGTATTATTGGCGAGTTTGTAATAAATTGTTGAGCAGTCTCCGCTCAATCTTGTATTATATTCAGTACTCCTGGTATTTTTCTTCTGTGATCAAGACTTTGTCTACCAGTAAGAAGGATTCTTCTCTACTGGTCCGTAAAAGGGATCGATTTCTCAATAAATATTTTTATTGGAAAACCGGTCGTGACAAGCTTGGTACCAGAGCGAGGCTGACTGTAGGAAGCCACTAGGTGCGATCGCTAATCGGTTATTAGCGTCTTTGGTGCTTTTTCAGCATTTTGCAAATGTAGCTATTTTCTGTTGGTCATCATAAATTTATGACATGACTACTCAGAATTTTTGCCTACTTTTGTAGATGGCTGGCAACGACTGCGAGTCTCGGGTGTTCACTAACGTGCCCGAGGGGTTTGTCAAACTCCTCGTCTCCATCACCAAGCTCGCGATCGGGCCAGCGACTCGTCCGGAGTTCACGCTTTACCAGCACAAGCTCAGCGACGACGTGTCTATGCACCAAGCCGTGGTGCAATTCAAGGGAGGACGTTCTGCGTCACGCCACTTCCGTTTTGTGGGAAGGGCCATGCCTACGGAGAGGCATGCCATGCAGATGGCCGCCCGTGAGGCGATAGCTCGCCTTCGGGATATCCTTCCTATGATGAAGACTCGTCGCTACCGCTACCTCCCATGCCATGTGCCATATACTTGTCACTATGCATTCGCCTGCCATAGGGGAGAGCGGGATGAAGCTATCGAGATGCTTGTCGAGTACCTCAAAGCTCTGGAGGAATCTTTCGACAACCTCGTGGACGATCTTGTGGCTGCCCGCATGGACTTAGTTCGGGGCGGTCCTGCCAGCAGGAAGGAGCTTCTCCACATGGCACCGCCGCTGACATTCGTCTCGTCCTCGGCATCTTATTCACCGGCCATTTTGGCCACTGCTCGCCGTCTGCCTACCACTGAGGAGTTCGACCGAGTCATCGCTCCTACTCCAGTCAGAGCTGCACCGCCTGCCGCACCCGCACTGCCGCCTGTCGCTCCCGCGCCATCACCTCAGCGCAGTGCTACGCGCCTGGAGCCTACTAGGGAGGAGGTGGAGGTTGAGTCTCCTGCACCGCTGGGTCTTACCCTCGGCAGGGGGAAGGAAATCTTCACCATCTCCGACTGAGTGCGCTTAGTAGCCGCGCGTTGTGCCTGCATGTTTGTTATGTTTTATGTACTTAAGTTTGTAGTTGTGTGCGCTGCATTCCGGAGGAGTGTGCTAGTCTAAATAACATGTCAGGAATGTGTACGCACATCCTGAGTGCTGTATCGTATGTTTGCGTTTCGCGTGTAAGATATGTACTAAGCAGTCCTTCTCCGTGCGAAATCGTTTATGTTCTTGAAAAATCTTGAGGTCCTTTAAATTTTTGCCTTTGCAAGATTTTCCTTGTACCACACAGTTCTTCTTATGATATTTGCAAAATAATACCCCAGAGTGGAAAATGTCTCGTCCTTGGACTCGTTCCATGCCCAATCAACCAGAAGAAGTTTATGGAGCACAGACCAGCAACAACTTCACTCAGGGACAGTCTAGTCAACAGGACAGCGAAGCAGCCTTATCTCAAGTATGCCGTCTTTTCGAACAAAGCCAGCAACAGCACCAAGAGATGATGAATCATGTCATCAATATGGGGAATCACCGAGAGCCATACCAACCGCACTCCAAGTTGTCTGAACTGCAAAAGACACGCCCTCCAACGTTTGCTCACACTGATAGGCCACTTGAAGCCGATGATTGGCTTCGTGACATCGAAAGAAAGCTGATTATTGCTCAGTGTTCAGATCATGAGAAGGTGCTTTATGCACCCCACTACCTTACTGGAGCAGCTGCAGCATGGTGGGAAAACTTCTTACACATGCATCCCAGTGAACACAACATCACCTGGGAAGAGTTTAAGGAAGGCTTTCGTGGGGCACACATCCCCAGGAGCATCATAAAAATCAAGAAAAGAGAATTTGATGACCTCAAGCAAAGAGGCATGTCCGTAACAGAATACAACGGTCAGTTTACCCAGCTATCTCGTTATGCCTACGATGAACATATGACTGAGAACAAAAGGATGGAAAAATTTCTGGACGGCCTGGCGCCAGCATTAAGATGCCAACTAGTCGTACACACTTTCCCAGATTTCAAAACTCTGGTTGACAAGGCCATTACCTTGGAGAATGAGCGCCGCAGTCTGGAGGATATCCGTAAGCGGAAAAGGGACAAGACGACCCTTGCTCGCAACAATCGAAGCAAGACTGAGGTTCCGAGGAATGAAGCAAGAAAACCCACGACTACTGACCTAAGGCCAACCAGGCAGTTTCATTCAAGGGACAAGGACTTCACGTACCGTCCAGGGGTCACTTGCTATGCTTGTGGTGAAGAAGGGCACTATGCCAAACAGTGCCCAAAACCAAGGAACTCGGCCCCCAAGCCGAACAATGGTGGGAACAATCCAGCCCCCAAGCGCAACAATTTCAATCCCAGCAACAACCACAGGAAGGGTCACCTGAACCATGTGACCAGGGAAGAAGCGCAGAATGCCCCAGACATCGTGCTCGGTACGTTCCCTGTCAACACAGTACCTGCCACGGTTTTGTTTGATTCTGGAGCTTCTCACTCGTTCGTTTCGAAGAGTTTTGTTTTACAACATGGTTTTCCGATACTTCCCTTGGAAAAATCTATGATCATCAAGTCCCCCGGGAATAAGCAGATCGCTCAGAGTTACTGCCAAGGAGTAACCATTGAGTTCGAAGGACTAAAGTTTCAGGCTAATCTCATCGTGTTGGAAAATAAAGGACTGGATGTCATCCTAGGGATGGACTGGTTAACCACCAACAAGGGATTTATTGATTGTTTCAATCGGACTGTGATTCTCACTCATCATCACGGCAAGACAATAAAGGTTACAGCTCAAGAGAGACCACGGTCACGGCAACCAAAGCTGAACAAAGTGGACATTTCAGAATTGAGAAAAGTTCCAGTGGTGTGCGAATTTCCCGACGTATTCCCTGAAGAACTACCAGGCATGCCACCAGACCGAGAGATAGAGTTCAGCATTGAACTAGCACCTGGCACCACTCCCATCTATAAGAAACCTTATAGAATGGCACCCTCAGAGTTGGTAGAATTGAAGAAGCAAATAAAGGAGTTACTGGACAAAGGATTTATTCGAGCCAGCTCCTCACCATGGGGTTCGCCAGTTTTATTCGCCAAGAAAAAGGATGGGACACTGAGACTGTGTATAGACTATCGAGCTCTCAATATGGTCACCATCAAAAACAAATATCCGATGCCACGGATAAATGATTTGTTTGATCAGCTCGCGCAAGCCAAGGTGTTCTCAAAGATTGATTTAAGATCGGGATATCATCAACTGAAAGTACGGACTGAAGATATCCCTAAGACGGCATTCACCTCCAGATACGGATTATATGAGTTCACAGTGATGCCTTTTGGACTGACGAACGCCCCCGCGTATTTTGTCCACCTCATGAACAAAGTGTTTATGAAATTCATGGACAAATTTGTTGTGGTGTTCATTGACGACATTCTGGTATATTCAAGAACACCAGAAGAGCATGCTGAACATCTCAGAATTGTTTTGGGAGAATTAAGGAAACATCAATTGTACGCCAAATTTAGCAAGTGTGAATTTTGGCTAAGGCAAGTTGGTTTCCTAGGCCATATATTAACCCAAGAAGGCGTGGCCGTAGACCCAGAAAAGGTCAAAGCCATACTCGACTGGAAACCACCAGCCAACGTGACAGATGTACGGAGTTTCCTTGGAATGGCTGGATATTACCGGAGATTTATTGAAGGATTCTCCACTGTGGCAAAACCGATGACACAGTTGCTCAAGAAAGACAAGAAATTTGTATGGACGGAAGCATGCGAGAAAAGCTTCCAAGAACTCAAGAAGAAACTAACAACAGCACCAGTTTTGACCGTGCCAGACATACACAAGAGTTTTGAAGTGTATTGTGACGCGTCCCGGAAGGGCCTCGGATGCGTGCTGATGCAGGATGGCAAAGTTGTCGCGTATGCTTCCAGGCAACTACGGAAGCATGAGGAAAATTATCCTACTCATGACTTGGAGCTAGCAGCAGTCATCCATGCACTCAAGGAGTGGAGGCACTTTCTGTTGGGAAACCGTTGCGAAATATATACGGACCATAAGAGCCTTAAATATATTTTCACACAACCAGAGCTGAATTTACGACAACGACGCTGGTTGGAATTGGTCAAGGACTATGATGTCGGTATTCACTATCATCCAGGGAAGGCCAATGTAGTGGCAGATGCTCTTAGTCGGAACCCCAGCTCGGGCAACGACAGTCCACAGAACTTGAGGCCTGAGTTTCAGCAGGAGTTCGCTAGACTCAACATGGT
Organism: Triticum aestivum; assembly: GCF_018294505.1. Classification (NCBI taxonomy): domain Eukaryota; kingdom Viridiplantae; phylum Streptophyta; class Magnoliopsida; order Poales; family Poaceae; genus Triticum; species Triticum aestivum. The sequence goes on along the minus strand of NC_057814.1, from coordinate 288,152,016 downwards.
GTTAGTCTCTGAGGGCACCGTATCAAATCTGGAGATACATCCCACCCTAATGGAACAAATTAAGAAGGCTCAGCAGGGACATCCCAGCATCGAAGGTATAAAGAGAAAAATGAGCCTAGGCAAGGCTTCAGAGTTCGTCACAGACAATGAAGGAATATTATGGTACGGGGACAGACTCTGCGTACCAAACATTGGGGAACTCAAGCAACAAATCCTAACCGAAAGCCACACCGCTCCATACTCGATCCACCCTGGAGGAACCAAAATGTACAAAGACATTCAGGAAAGATTTTGGTGGCACGGTATGAAAAGGGATATAGCCGCATTTATTGCTTGTTGTGATTCGTGTCAGCGCATTAAAGCCGAGCATCAAAAGCCAGCAGGGCTACTCCAGCCAAACCGGATACCTGAGTGGAAATGGGATGAAATTGGAATGGACTTCATCGTCGGACTACCTCGATCGCAACGCGGAAATGATGCCATATGGGTCATCACAGATAGGCTAACCAAGGTAGCACATTTCATTCCCGTGAAGACGACCTACTCCACTCAAAGGCTAGCCAAGCTATATCTCTCCCGTATAGTTTGTTTGCATGGAGTCCCAAAGACTATAATATCCGACCGAGGCACTCAATTTGTCTCTAAATTTTGGGATCACTTACAACAAGCTCTGGGCACGCAACTAGCATTCAGTACAGCGTACCACCCTCAGACTGATGGACAAACGGAACGCGTGAACCAAATCCTAGAGGACATGCTGAGAGCCTGTGTGCTCACCTATGGATCCAGTTGGGAAGAAAGTTTGCCATATGCCGAGTTTGCTTACAACAACAGTTACCAAGCCAGCTTACAAATGGCACCCTTTGAAGCATTGTACGGACGGAGGTGTCGTACCCCACTGAATTGGTCAGAAACGGGTGACAGTCGTATCTTCGGCCCAGACATGCTCAAGGAGGCCGAGGAGAAGGTTAAACAGATCAGGGACAGACTCAAGACAGCCCAAAGCCGGCAGAAGAGCTATTATGATCAGAAACATCGTGAGGTCAGCTTTGAACCCGGTGATTACGTATACCTACGAGTATCTCCTATGAGGGGCCTACAACGGTTCAAAATTAAGGGGAAGCTAGCCCCGAGATTTATTGGACCATTCTGTGTGATTGCACGAAGAGGCACAGTAGCCTACCAACTAGACCTACCCAAGGAGCTGTCAGACGTCCACGACGTGTTCCACGTCTCACAGTTGAGGAAATGTATGAGTAACCCGGAAAAGCATGTGTCTCATGAGAGCATTGATGTGCAACCAGATCTCACCTACAGAGAACGGCCAGTAAAGATATTGGAAGAGTCTGAACGGAGGACCCGACAGAAAACAACTAAATTTTTCAAGGTTCAGTGGAGCAACCACACCGAGGATGAAGCTACATGGGAAAGGGAAGATTTTCTCCAGGCAGAGTATCCATATCTATTCGAGGATCAGCAGTAATCTCGAGGACGAGATTTTTCCTAAGGGGGTAGGTGTTGTGACACCCAAATTTTTTAATTGGTTTTATCAAAATCTTTTATTTGATTTGAGGAGGGTATTTAAATTTTCTTCTAAAAGGATTTTCCCTCTCAAAATATTTTCTTTTGTGACAAGTGTTTTGTTTTGGATTCACCCAAGACTTGATTTTGGTCTTGGAGGTTTTTCCATCTTATGTGGACTCAAAACCAAATGCTTTTCATTTGGGAAATTTCTTTTGAAAAATCTTTTTAAATAGCCCTATCGCATTTGGAATGATCCTTTCCCCCTTTTCAAAATCCCTCTTGCCATGGCATGAGTGGAAATCCCCTCCCAAAAGCCTTTCTCCATCTTTGGATCATGATATGCTTCAAATCCAGCAAGTTGAACCTCTCCATATTTTTGTTTCCATTTAATTCTTATCAAAAAACAATTTCTGCCCTCTATTCTAGCTCTTGGAGATTTACAAAGGAGCTACCCTTTCTGCTTTGATTTTTTTGCTTCCAAACCATTTTCCCTATCTAGTCCTTTGAGCCCTCAACCAAGATCCATGAAGATCCACTGGTCTCCAGTTCAAATATTTTCAAATTGTGCTTGCTGCAAGTTTGGACCTTATTTGCCAAATTTGATGAAATTCATTTGAATTCTCCTCCTAAAAATCTGAGAAAATTCAGGCAGCCTCTGGGTGCATTGAGAGGTCACCTCACCAAGTCCCAGCTCCAGAATTTTTTTTCTTCATGCCAAATCATTTCGTCGAACACCTGCAGTGCACTGTTCCTGTCAAGTTTAGTTTTCAGAGCAACAGTTTCAGAGATGCACTGTCGTTTTCTTCAGAGCCCGTTGTCGATCTCGCCAGTACCCCGGTGTCGCCGTGCTTCCTGTCCCTTCCTTCTTATCTCTGCGCCGCACGATCAGCTGGAAGCTAGCGGGCGTCGGCGACGAGCAGGCGGAGGTGCGCCACCCCGTGAGCGACGGCAGCGGCGGCTTTGCGGCCGCCAGAGAGGGGCACAGCGTGGACGGCGCCACCCAGCGCCGCCCAAGTCACCGGAGGTCGCCGCGTCCCTCCACTCCCCCGTGCGATCTGCCACCCTTCGTCGTGAACTGCTAGGCGTGGAGCGCGCTCTCTGCCGCCGCCGTGCCCGTACGGCCGCCCCGTCGATGATCGGTGCATTACGCCTTGCCCGACCGAGGTTTAGCGGTGGAACGGCACCAGTGATCTTCTCTGATGGTGCCTAGCCCCCTAAACCCCCTGCCCAACCACTGCCTCGCCGTAATCGCTCGCCGGAGATATCCCGTTCACGGCCACACCCTCGAATCGCCTATAAATAGAGGCCCCGAGCTCGAACACGAACTCACACCACCCCTACGCACCACCAATACCACGCCAAGCCACTGGTAGAGCCACGAGGGAGCCTTCTTCCCCAACTCCGGCCGCCTCGACCCGCCACGGGACCCAGCTCGATTCGCTCCCGTGCGTGCACCTCTACCCCTCATCTCTTGCCAGTAGCTTCCTTATGCATCCACTCTGCTGACCCGCGCTTCAATTTGGAGATTGCAGCACCCACCGGAGTTCTCCACCATCACCCGAACCACCGTCCGCCGGAGAAAGTGTCGCCGTCGACGTGGTGCTCTCCGACGACCAAGTCCACCACCCACCGACGCGGAAGAACACGCTGAACCTCTTGGTACCCTCCGATCTCTCTGTCTCGCCGTGGTTCGACGCCGGCGACCACCGCAGCCTTCGGGCGCCGGTGAGCTCCGTTGGCCGTTTTTAAACCTGACGTGTGGACCCCCCCCCCGTCAGCCTCTCTTCTTTCTCCCCCTCGAACCGTTTTCTGTTGGCGCCTTCGGGCAAATGCGCTTTCCCTTCGGGCTGGCGCATTTCTTTCCGAACCGTTTTCTGTTTTCTCAGTTAAGTCCCTGGTTCTTTTCTGTTTCATCACAGATTAGTCCCTGGACTAAAACCCTTATAACTTTTTAATAAAAGATGATTTTTGATTGATTCTTTTTCTGACAGTCTTGTATTTTTGTCTAGTTTTTTATAGTATTTATTTGGAAAAATTTTGGAACAAGTTTTATGCACGCGATGGTTTTCACGTTAGTGTGCGTTTTCGCTATACCGTAGGTTCCGGAAGAGGTGACGGAGCCGCGAACTTCGCCGAGCTAGACTCCGACTTCTCCGAACCAGGCAAGCATGTTTGAACCTTTGATATGATAGGTGTTTTGCATGTTTGCTTGAATGGGTTGTGCATGGCATATGAGCATCGGTGAGTATCTCGTTGCATGTAAGGCAACTATCCGTGTGTTCCGAAGTTACCGTGATCTTTGATGAGAGATGACCTGATCATGTGGTGACATGAAAGGTAGTGAGGTGGTATTGTTGTAGCATGCCAGCCTTACGTCATCCGTTAAACTCCGACGTTAACGTGGACTGAGTCCACGTTACCGTTCTTCCCCTTTCGTGCTGCCACATGTTTTCTGCAAAGAATACGGTTTAGTAAGTTGTTAACCTCTTTCCGTGTACACACCAAATGGAGGGGCCGGGATGAGGGTTCCATGGCCCTGGATTAAAGCCAGTCATCCGGTCAGGGGGCATGGGTGTTTCCGGTTGGGACCGAGAGGGGGGCACCCCTTAGAGCGCGCGTATATAAATTTGATCCCATGCTACGCGAGGTTGTAGCCTCCCCGTCTCAAAGTTTTTCTTGAACGTTGCCGAGGGTGATTCCTGGCATCGGAATGTTGAATGGGTGTGTACTGGATTGATGTGTTTCTCCTAAAACACCGTAAACGGAACTAGTCCCCGTGACTACTGAAATCCGTTGGCTGTGGTTGAAGTACAAACTCTGCAGAGTCAAATCCTTCCGAGTCATCGTGTCCATGATCAAGGACCATGGTCAGTATATCCACATCTATGTCAGCCCTCGTGGTAAAATCCCCGGTGAACAAGCTTGAGTGATATACTCGTTTAAATTGTTATTCCTGTGGATGGACTAACCTTTATTTTATCACGCATCTGAATATTATCCTTGTTGTGATATTAAATTTATGAGCTGCTAAATTATTAAGTTGTGAAGTATAAGCCCTTTATGTGATGTCGCTCAGACGTCCGACTGTGGCACTCTCGTTATTTATTTTGATATAAGCCCTTTATGTGATGTCGCTCAGACGTCCGACTGTGGCAAGTCCGTTATTTACTTTTGATATAAGCCCTTTATGTGATGTCGCTCAGACGTCCGACTGTGGCATTCTTGTTACTTACTTTTGATATAAGCCCTTTATGTGATGTCGCTCAGACGTCCGACTGTGGCACTCTTGTCATTTACCTTCAATATAAGCCCTTTATGTGATGTCGCTTCAGACGTCCGACTGTGGCACGCACTGTCATTTATATTCTTTTATAAGCCCTTTATGTGGTGTCGCCTTGACGCCCGACTGCGGCATTGTTATTCTTTTTGTATCCTTTCGAGGAGTCATTCAGACACTCGCTTGGCCCTCAGTATTACTTTGGGATTTCGGGAGGACTACCGCCCGACTACCCTTTTATTTTCCATGCATTGCCATCTCGTTGTTTGAGTACGTTCTATTAATCCGTTCACATGCTTCATGTTTACATTTGTCATATCTTATGTCCGAACTGTCTTGCGAGTACTTTCATAGTACTCACCTGGCTTGTTGATTTGGCCAGATGTTGACGAAGACGATCTCATGGATGAAGAGTTTGATAGCGAGTCCGATGCCTAGAGGAGTCCCAGTCAGTCCCGTGCGATCCTGGATATTGGTCACTTGTATTATATACGCTTCCGCCACCCACAATGAGTATCCTCGAGCCTCACTCCAACGCTCGAAGAGTTGTTAGTTCAGGAGTCATGTCACCCACTTCACTGTGATATTTCCACTACCGCTTTTATCGTGAGCTAGTAGTTATGCCACCCCTATCCGCCTTTAAGTATTATTGGCGAGTTTGTAATAAATTGTTGAGCAGTCTCCGCTTAACCTTGTATTATATTCAGTACTCCTGGTATTTTTCTTCTGTGATCAAGACTTTGTCTACCAGTAAGAAGGATTCTTCTCTACTGGTCCGTAAAAGGGATCGATTTCTCAATAAATATTTTTATTGGAAAACCGGTCGTGACAATACGTGAGCCAAAAGGCGCAAACGGTCTCAGGCCATGGTAAGGCGACACCCGTGGGAATACCGTGCGTGAGGCCGCAAAGTGATATGAGGTGTTACAGGCTAGATCGGTGTAACTTAGAATCGAGGTACTGAGAGCGTTGGCATCAGAGCCGGACTGCCTGTAGGTTCGTCAAGCCAAACTGGTCGATGTCGAGTCTAGAAATGCTTTAGTTATATGTAGGGAAATTGATTGTGGGAGGGAACGTAAGGCTCTATTTACTCCTTTACCTTATGCCCTCTGATCTGAGTCATTCTCTTCTCATTCTACGTGGGTTAAGGACTAGGCTCTCTTCTCTTTATCAGGTTCATGTGTTACTAATCTGTAGTAACTTATAGGATTGTTGGTTACAACTCAGTTCAGTTTCTACTGCTTTTAGTATGTTGCCAGTTGAACCAGAACCTTGATATGATGTTGTTGAGTGTCTATGCAAATTGTTGTGAATGTCCCAAATATTTTTCTGAGCATTTACAGCCGTTGTGCTGTCCGATTTCTCCTAGAAAATTCTAATTCCTTTGCATTATTTCGTGCTTTCAGATGGCCACCCGTTCCCAGAATCAAGTGGTTCGTCTGACTCGGTGCCTCGATGTACCTGGTCACACGTCCATGCTGGTCCGAGTGATGATCGAGACAGGCTATCGATGGTATCCTGAGTATACCGTCGAGGAGCAGTTTCGAGACTTTAATTAGAGCCAATACCTTTGTACGGTCAGGATATACCCTTCCTATCCTGGAGCTACTGAACCCCTCCATTGCTCTTATGGACTTGGGGTTACCATCGAGATGTCGATGCAGGACGCAGCTTACTCGATGATGACTATCATACGAGCCAGAACTGCGTTGCTTCGGAACACAGATTTCCGCTATATGCCAGCATCACTCCCTGGGGCACAAGGGTACTATCAGGCTATTTACTGTGACTCTACACATGAGGATTCACTACTCCGCACCACCACCGAGATGCTTGAGGACAAGGACCGTGAGAATCGTGCCTTGCGAATGGAGCTCTTCAACACTCGTTCTGATCACTAGGCCACTCTCACACGGTTTGCACCTGCCGTGCAGGCTGGGTATATGGACATGGGGGACTTGTACCCCGTGCGGTCTGGTCTGCCAGATTGTATGGATTGGCGTGATGTAGGAGGCATCACCTCTCCCCGTGGACCCCGTCTACCACCGTTTGTTGGACCAAGGCTACATCCGAGTCCCTATGGACCGCAAGCTCCACAGGACCGACTGTTTCCAGATGATCATGTTTAGCTCCCAGGACATGGTGGTAATCTCTATGAAGATTACTACGGAGACGTCTGAGTTGGTAGTACTTTCACTAGTATTGTAACAGTTGTATTCTCCACAGTCCTGCGTGACTCGTGGGATATGACTTGGTGTGTATCACGTTCCGGAGGCGTAGAAAAATAATGTATAGGAGCTTGGAATGCCTCCGATGAGATGTATCGTCTTTCACCGTAGTTGTACTTTAGCCTGGGCTTGTACTAAACCATGTATGGTGTGTATGACCGATGGTATATATATGGTAGTTTCTGTATTACCATGTCATGCAAATGAACATCTCAGCATTCCATGTCATCCATTACATTCTGCACTTCCTTGCCAAGATTTTGCCATCCTTGTCTAAACCGTTGTCTTGTTCTTCCTAGGATGGTCAACACCCGCAACAACCCTGCTGCCCCAGAGCAGGGTGAAGCCAGTGCAACTAGGGATGAGAATTTGCCTCAACCGCCTTCTCTGGCCGAAGTTATGCTGGAGGCGGAAAGAAACAAGCGTGAGACCAACCGCTTTCTAGAACGAATTGAGCAAAATACTGCACGTCATCAGAGGAACGACTTGGTGTCAATCAATGACTTTGTCAAGTTGTACCCACCGAAGTTTAATCATCCCGTCGAGCCCCTCGATGCGGATGATTGGCTTCACAGCATCACCCATAAGCTATGTTCTGCCAACGTAGCCGAAGATGATAAGGTTACCTACGCTGCCTATCACCTCGAAGGCCCTGGTAGACTTTGGTGGGAAAACTTTGAGGCTATGCGCCCAGCCAGCTAAATCACTACTTGGGCTGAGTTCAGCGAGGCTTTCTGTGAGCATCGCATCCCGGAAGGTCTCATGGATCGTAAGAGGGAAGAGTTCTGCAATTTCACCCAAAGCAGACTGACCATGGATGCATACAGCCGTGAGTTTAGAAATCTGGCACGTTATGCTCCTGAAGAGGTATCCACCGACGCCAAGAAGCAGGAAAGGTTCTGCAAGGGACTTAGCCCCGAGCTTCGCCGTGATCTTCGTCTTCACGAGTGCACCTCCTTCTAGAAGCTGGTCAATAAGGCCATCAGTGCTGAGACAGGTCAGACTGACTATGATGCTTCACGCAAGCACTCCCGTGACTTTGGATCTTCATCCGGCTCTGGATCTCGGAAGCATCGAGTCTGGAATCCAAACATAGCTCTGCCACCCAGGTTCACTCCGAGGCCATCCTATGAGGCGCCTCACCCCAACCAGCAGTATGCACCGCCCAAGACCTATGGTGGCCCCGCTGCTAATGCTGCTCCACGCCCCAATGTTGTGACATGCTTCAAGTGTGGAGAGACGGGTCACTACCTGCGCGAGTACCCCCAGAACAACCCCAATCAGCCTGGAAAGTCCGTTGGCCGTGGTAAGCCAGCGGGAAAGACTTACTACGCCAAGCAAGCCACCACTGCACGTGGCCATGTCAACTATGACTCAGCTGAGGAGACTCATGATGAACCCAATGTCGTCCTCAGTACGCTCCTTGTTAATTGCCATCCGGCAACTGTTCTTTTCGATACTGGAGCATCTCATTCGTTTATTTCTGAGAGCTATGCTCGGTTGCACAACACCACATTTTGTGACATGCCCACCTCCATGTTAATTCAAACCCATGGTTCTAAATGGCAAACCTCTCAAGTAAGCCGTGGAAATGAAATTCTTGTCGATAGATTGGTCTTCCTTGCATCACTGATAGCTCTCAAGTCCTCGGACATAAACATCATCTTGGGTATGGACTGGATATCAGCCCATTATGCTAAGATTGATTGCTCTACTAGAACTGTTCAACTCACCCATCCATCAGGCAAGACAGTCAATGTTTTCACCCAAGTGTCTAAGCGTCAGCTCTACTCCCTAAATGCCAACCCTCTTCCAGACCTTGAAGATATTCCGGTAGTCCATCACTTTCCGAATGTCTTCCCAGAAGAACTGCCAGGTGTTCCACCTGACAGGGATGTCGAGTTCGCGATAGACCTTGTTCCAGGAACCGTCCCAATCTCTAGAAGACCCTATAAGATGGCACCCCTAGAACTAGCCGAGCTTAAGAAACAACTCGATGAGTCCTTGAAAAAGGGTTTCATCCGTCCTAGTTCTTCTCCATGGGCTTGCCCCATCCTCTTCGTCAAGAAGAAGGATGGAACAGATCGGATGGTTGTAGATTACCGACCTGTCAACTTGGTCACTATCAAGAACAAGTATCCACTCCCCAGGATCAACGATCTATATGATCAGCTTGCTGGATCCTCAGTATTTTCCAAAATGGATTTGAGGTTGGCCTACCATCAAATCAAAATCAAGAACGGGGATATTCCTAAAACGGCCTTTGTTACTCGTTATGGCCAATACGAGTACACTGTCATGTCCTTCGGTTTAACCAATGCTCCAGCCACCTTCTCTCGGTTAATGAACTCGATCTTCATGGAGTATTTGGATAAATTCGTCGTGGTATACCTCGATGATATACTCATCTACTCCAAGAATGAGGAAGAACATGCCGAGCATCTAAGGCTAGTATTGATGAAACTTCGAGAGCATCGCCTTTATGCCAAATTCTCCAAGTGTGAATTTTGGTTGCCAGAAGTGACCTATCTAGGCCATGTAATCTCTGGTAAGGGTATTGCTGTCAATCCCGAGCGAGTTCAAGCCGTCCTTGATTGGACTCCACCTGAAACGGTCAAGCAAGTTCGGAGTTTCCTTGGCTTAGCGAGCTACTGTCGCCGCTTCATCGAGAATTTTTCCAAGGTTGCTAAACCTCTAACTGAACTCCTCAAGAAAGATAAAAAGTTTGAGTGGACCCCACAGTGCGAGTTCAGAGGAACTGAAAAGACACCTGACATCTACTCCCCTACTCGTACCACCAGATTTTTCTAAGGACTTTGTTATCTATTGTGACGCCTCGCGACAAGGACTAGGTTGCATACTCATGCAAGATCGTCATGTGATTGCCTACGCTTCTCGACAGTTGCGTCCATATGAGGATAACTATCCCACACATGATCTAGAGATTGCAGCTGTAGTCCATGCACTCAAAACATGGCGACATTACCTTCTCGGTAATCGTTGCGAGATTTAGACCGATCACCAAAGTCTGAAATACATCTTCACCCAACCGGATTTGAATCTCAGGCAAAGACGTTGGGTCGAGTTGATCACAGATTACGACTTAGGAATAACTTACACCCCGGGCAAAGCCAATGTCATGAATGATGCGTGAAGTCATAAATCTTATTGTAACAACTTGAGGTTACAACAAAGTCAACCACTTCTCCACGAGGAATTTCGTAAGCTTAACCTTCACATTGTTCCTCGAGGATTCCTATCCACCCTGGTGGTGAAGCCTAACCTTATGTATCAAATCATAGCTGCCCAGAAGCGTGATAAGGGCATATCCCGGATTAAGGAAAACATCGCTAGCGCAGTTGCTAAATGTTTTTCCATGGATGAGCGAGGTGTTGTCTTCTTCAAGAACCACTTGGTGGTTCCCAAGAAACAACATCTACGTCAGTTGATCCTTAAAGAAGCTCATGAACCCCCTCTCACCATTCATCCCGGTAGTACTAAAATGTATCAAGACCTACGCCAGAGGTTTTCGTGGACTAGGATGAAGAGAGAAATCGCTCAATACATTGCTAATTGCGACGTCTGTCGTCGTGTTAAAGCAGAGCATCAATGGCCTGCTAGCGCCCTTCAACCTTTAACTATTCCTGAATGGAAATGGGATAAAATCGGTAAGGATTTGATTACCGGGTTTCCCAGGACCAAGAGAGGGAATAATGCTATCTTCGTCGTTGTCGATCGTCTTTCCAAAGTAGCCCATTTCCTACCTGTTCGTGAGAGTATAACCGCTAGTCAGCTAGCTGACTTGTACATCTCCCGAATAGTGTCTCTTCATGGTGTTCCATTGGAGATTAACTCAGACCATGGAAGTCTCTTCACCTCTCGATTTTGGGAACGTTTCCAAAATGCTATGGGAACTCGTCTCTCCTTTAGCACCGCCTTCCACCCCCAATCAAGTGGTCAAGTAGAATGAGTCAATCAAATTCTGGAGGATATGCTCCGAGCTTCTATCATCTCTTTCGGTATGGATTGGCAGAAATGCCTTCCATTCGCCGAGTTCGCTTATAACAATAGTTATCAAGCTAGCTTGGGCAAAGCTCCTTTCGAAGTTCTCTATGGACGAAAATTCCGAACGCCTCTTAACTGGTCAGAACCGGGGAAAGACAACTCTTTGGCCCGGATATGATTCAGGAAGCAGAAGAGCAAGTTCGCATTATTCGTGAGAAATTGAAAACAACCCAATCTCGTCAAAAGCGCCAATATGACCGCAAACATAAGCTCATGACTTATGAAGTCGGCAAGAAGGCTTACCTTCGGGTTACTCCTCTGAAGGGAACCCATCGATTCGGTATCAAAGGAAAATTGGCTCCTCGTTACATTAGACCCTTTCGCATTCTTGCCAAACAAGGAGAAGTTCCCTACCAATTGGAACTACCTCCGCATCTTTCCAGAGTTCAAGATGTCTTCCACGTTTCTCAACTCAGGCGTTGCTTCTCGGATCCTATCCGTGGAGTGGACCACGAAACGCTTGATCTCCAAGATAATCTCACCTAACGGGAATATCCCATTCGCATCCTTGATCAAGCCGAGCGTACCACTCGATGCCAAAATATCAAGTTTCTCAAGGTTCAATGGTCACACCATTCTGAGAAAGAAGCTACTTGGGAAATGGAGGATCGTCTTCGACTTGAGTACCCCACCTTCTTCCTGACGGATCCTAAATCTCGGGACGAGATTCTTTTGAGTGGGGGTGAGTTGTCACATCCTAGATAGTTCATGCATTAGAGTGTTGCATCATGTTTACTTTTCCAGAAACTTGAAATGGGGATGACAGAACCCCCAGCACCCCCCTGAAAACAACTAGGGATTACTAAAATTATTTTCAATGAACCTGAAATGCCCTTCTAAAAAGTCCACCCTTTTTGTCTTGGGTTAGAACCTCTGACAAAATGGGTTCACAATTTTCTAGGTCATCACAAGATCATTGAATTAAATCATATGTAACTTGTATTTGGGCATTTAAATGCTAGTAAATATTTTAAATGTCCAAATAATCCCAAACTGAAATGTTCCATGTTGGATATGTTCCATACAGTGAGCCTGTACAGTTTGGTGATTTTTGGAAATGCCTAGGTATTTTTAGAAATGCCACAAACTTGCAGAAATAAAAGAAAACAGAAAATAAAATAAGGAAACGACTTACCTGGCCGCAACCCACCACCCAGCCCACCTGGCGGCCCAGCACTGTGCTGGCCCGTGCCAGCCAGTTGCTTCTTCCCCGCCAGGCAGGCAGGGAGGTGACGCCGGCGTGCGCGTGCTCGCCACGGCGCCACCTGCTTGCCGCCCGCGCCCGTGGACACCTGGGCGAGCCCCACGTCGCCGCCCCGACCCCCTGGACACATCCATTCTCCCCGCCTCTCTCCCTCGCCCTCTCCCGCCATGGCCGACGCACCTGCCGCCGCACCGCCGATGTAGCCGCGCTCTCCGTCGTCCTCGCGCCGCCCAGTCTTGTCCACGAGCTCCGCCGCCGTCCGCTACGCCGAGCTAGCCGAGCCCCGAGCGCTCGCACGCTCTGCACCGCCTCCTTCGACCTCGTCTTCACGGAACACCGCCGGAGATCCCCTTCGCCGTCCCCGCCACACCAACTCATCCCCGACCTCGCCGACTGCTTCAACGTGATCGCCGTGAGCTCAGCCACCTTCCGATCCCTCCCGTTCTCTCTCTCGAGCACCATAGCGACCGCATGAAGCTTCACTGCACGCGCCGCCGTCGAGCTCGTCGCCGACGATGCTCCGGCCACCCAACGGCCACACCATCATGTCCATTGCATTCACCGCACTCGCAGGAACCCGTAGCACCACCGCACGCCCCTTGCCGCGCCCCTAGCAACGGGTTTGACCTCACCCGAACTCCGGCAGCCGCACAGCTCATCGCCGGCATCGTTTCTGGCGGCCCCGATGTCAGGACCCCGATTCCAAGTCACATCGATCTAGCCGGTAACACCTCATATCACTTTGCGGCCTCATGCACGATATTCCCACGGGTGTCGCCTTACCATGGCCCGGGACCGTTTGCGCCTTTTGGCTCACGTATATGATAGTGTTGCTAGCATCCATATGATAGAGAACCCGGGCCGACATGACTAGTCATGAACCCAAAGTGGCACTAACTTACGGGGACAGACATACATGAATCAACTCGAGCATGTCGGTCAGCAGCGTGCGAATCCAGGCTATAGCACTGGGCTAACAGGACTCCGGTGAACCGGGCTGTAGCAGGCTAGGCAGAACTCCGGATGTCACTGCGTGACATTTCCCCGAAGGGACAGACACAGGAACGAAGTGAATCACACGCCGGCCAGTCAAGTGTTCCGGAGCAGTAGTGCTGGGCTAGCAGGACTCTGGTGAACCGGGCTGTAGCGGACTACTATGGCTCATGGAAGCACAGAACTACATTTCCCCATAAGAGAGTCTACCAAGGATAAACAACTAGGTTGTCGGATCCCACACATACCAAGCATTTCAATCATACACACAACATGCTCGATATGTGTAATTACAACATGGCATCACAATAAAACTCTATGACTCAAAGTATTTATTCGTTAGGCTCCGAGGAGCCAAGTATTACAAACATAGGTCTCATGACCCAACATACAGAGCATACAAGCAACAAGCACATGCGAAAGCTTAACTTGTCTGAGTACAGACAACTACAAATGAAGAAGGCTGAGAAGCCTGACTATCTACAAGACCCTCCCAAGGGTACAAGATCGTAGCTGAGGTAACAAGCTAAACGTCGAAGTCCACGCGGAACTACTAGCGAGACTAAAGTCTTTCTGCAAAAACATAAAATAGGAAAACGTGAGTACAAATGTACCCAGCAAGACTTACATCAGAACTATCTACATATGCATCTGTATCAAAAGGGGGTGGTGGAGTTTAACTGCAGCAAGCCAGCTTTGACTTGGTGGCTATCCTAAACTACGACTGCAAGTAACTCTTTTGAGGTGGCGCACACGAGTCCACATATTCACCATATCAATACACCACTATGGATCCGCTCCCGTCTCCCTACGAGAACGCTATCCATAGCACTCACGCTTATCTTGCGCATTTTAGAGTATCCACTTTCACTTGTCTATGAACTGTACAGGCAACCCAGAAGTCCTTTTCCACGGACACGGCTATTCGAATAGATGATGTTAACCCCGCAGGGGTGTACTTCTTCACACACGCTCTCGCCACTTACCACCGTGTACATGTCGTGTATCTCGGCAACCTTCAAGCGGAAGCCTAGCGAGGGAGTCGGCCATGACCTGACTAACCACACAAGTCTCTCGTCCAGGTTTATCGCCTATTCGGGTTCCATCCGCAAGGAGATCCGGCCGGGATGTCGCTCACGACCCCAAACGATGTCTACAGGGTTCCCAGCCCACCAAACGGGCGGCGCTTGGCATACCCGGCCACGGTGCCTAGTCTTTCCCAAGCCCACCTGTACCGGGTGCCACTTGGTAGACTACTAACACTACCTACAAACACCAGAAACTAGTTGCAACTCCTGGATAGAGATCAGGTTTGATTAAAAAGTCGAGAGGGGCACTTAAGCATTCCAATGCGTGGTAGTAACTGTTCATGGATCACAAACACAGAACTCAGTTCCTGAGGACGGTTTCATTGATACAACCCACCATGTACTCCTACATAGCCTCTCACCACTACCTTTACCAAATCGTGTTCACACACTTCGCTCTCAACAGTAGGACATGTTCACCACATTCCAATTCACCCCCGATGAATCAGACCTGACTCAACTCTAAGCAGTAGCAGGATTGACAAACAAGCATGAATGAGTAGGCACATCAGGGCTCAAACAACTCCTACGCATGCTAGTGGGTTTCATCTATTTACTGTGGCAATGACAGGTCATGCAGAGGAAAGGGGTTCAACTACCGCATCATGTAACAGTTGAAACGTTGTTGTCCTACTGCAGTAAAAGAGAGCAGGAGCGAGGGAGTGGGATTGTATCGGAATGAACAAGGGGGTTTTGCTTGCCTGGCACTTCTGAAGAGAGTATAATTCTTCATCGGTGTCATCGATCACATCGTTGGTAGGTCATCTACTGAGAGGGGACGAACACCGGCAACAGAGAAGGAACACAATCAATGCAATGCACAATATGATGCATGATCATGACATGGCAAAATGTTGTGGTTTGTGCTAATGCAGCTATCAACGGTTTAAATGAAGTTGGTTTGAACCCGTGGTTCAAATTCAAACTCCACATGTGATTTAGTAAATGCCATTTAATTGAATTGTCCTAAACAGAAGTCATAAGTTGTTCTAACATGCATGAAAATAGTACACATGGATAGATTGGATTTTTCTGGTCATTTTTCATATATAACACTTTGCATTTGGAGTTACATATTAATTTCTATGATTTTTACAAGTTTAGGGTATTTTCTGAAATAAATAAATCATTTCTGATTTATTTTAAACTCCAGAAAGCTTTACTGCGTTAGCATGACATCGGTGTGACGTCAGCAGGTCAACTGGGTCGGCAAGGTCAAACCTGACGCGTGGGACCCACACGTCAGTGGCACACGGTTAACAAGGGGGTTATTTCTAATCTAACTAAAAAATTAGGGGCGCTGGGGCCCAACTGTCTGTGTCACTGTGGTTAATTAACTAGGTGATTAAATCCTAATTAAATTGCCACGTTATCATCACCGGGTCTACACCGGCGATGACCAAACCGACGACGAGAGCTCGCCGGACTCGTGCTACGTGGTATTGTTTCACGCGCGGCTTGCGGCTACGGAACGCTGGGAGCGAGGCGCATCTGGTGGAGCATGCGGGGCAAGCTGGGGTAGCCGGTGCCAGCGACGGCAGTGAGCTGGGCGGCGGCCGGAGCTCGGCTGGTTGCGGGCGCGGGGCTGCAGCAAACAGGCGAGCGAGTAGAGGGGCCAGGCGGCCTCCTGGAGGCCCCAGGAGCGCGATGCCGTGCATGGGTGCGGGTGGTTTGTGCTTAGGCCACGGCGGCGACAAAGCCAGGTGGCGGTGAGCTTCGGTCATGGCAGGGAACGGCGTTACGGCAAGGAATCGATGCGGGGAAGAGTGGGTAACGACGGAGGAGCTCACAGGGAGTCGGACGGAGGTCTCAGCGGGCTCGGGGACGGCCTGATGGTGATGAATCAAGCGGCGGGTATCGCCGGCACCGAGGATGAAGAAGACGTACGGGACGGCGATGCGGTGCCCCCCGGTTGTTTGGCTCGGCGTGGACAAGGAGGGCGAAGATGCGGAGCTCAGGGTCGCGGAGAGGGAGCGAGGTAGTGGTTGTGGCCGCGGCGAACGGCGTCGGTGCGCTCCGGCTTGTTCGGTCGGCCATGAGAGAGAGAGCAGAGGGGAGGGGAGAGGTTGCGGGTGAGGGAGAGAGAGGTCAGGGGTCTCTGGGCGTCTCCAGGCGCGAGGGAGAGGCAGGAGGTGGCAAGTAGGAGCTGGAGCCTGCGGCCTGCACGGGCGCTCTCTCGCGGCGACAGCAGCAGCTTTGGGGCGAGGGGAGGAAGACGACAGGAGGTCGCGGTGGGCTGGGCCAACAGTGTTGGGCCGGAGCTGGGCCGCCAGATAAGTGGACCTGGTAACTCTTTCTCTCTCTTTCTTTATTTTGTTTGTGTTTTCTATTTCTGACATTTGCTTTAATTTGGTTTTTGAACCAAACTAATTTTGTTGCTTCTGATATATTTTTCAGGGACTAAAAGGATTATCCAAAGCCCCTCAACAAAAATCAGAATTATTGGAGCAATAAAGTATTTATAGTATTTATTTGCTCCAATCCAAAATACAATATGTGTTAATTCAACAATCCAAAATGTCATGCAAAAATGTGAATCACCTCTGGTTGCTGTTTCCAACATTTTCCAAAAATGATGAACATTTTTGAAGGCAATTTGGGTTCACTGAAAATTATTTTACTTGAACCTGGTGGATTCCTTTTTATGCTAGGGTTTGAACATCTCCCATTTCAAGTTAATTTGAAAATTTAAACATGATGCACACATGGAGGGCTAGCCTAGTGCATACCAGGACTAGGGATGTGACAACTCGCCCCCACTAAACAAGAATCTCGTCCTGATATTCAAGAGGTGAGGTAAGAAGATAGAGGGGATACAAGCTAACATGATCTTCACGATCCATTGCTTCAGATCGATCTTGGCGTCCTTCGTTTCGAGATCTTCATCCAACACGATGACGACAAACAGGAACTCTACAGGAATCGATCTTCTCGAAGATCGGGCAACCCAAGATCAACTCTTGGGGTGAGATATAAAACATCTCTTGAGCTGAGACATGAAACATACATTCAGGGGGATGGGGTGTAACAGATGACGAAGGTCCACTAGGTAGGCAACAAATCCGCGCTCGATCATGACGTAGCAAGGAGTTAACTACCATGATTCCACAATGGGGCACCTTGGGGGAGGTGACTCGTAGAGTTATTCCCTTAAGTGGCAAAAAGAATTACTTTTGATACAGAGATCATTGAAACTCTCTAAACCAGCCCAAGGAAAATCACAAACGACCGTTTGAAGGAGTTCGGGAGAACGGCACACTCGGGCTAGAATGGATGATGTGGACTTCCTTGTTGAAGACAATGCAATGGGTGATTTTTGCTTATCATCGGAAATGGGTGGGACCCATGGTAGACTGGCACAACGACGGGTGCATGCTGGGAACAGAATGCAAATGTTGGAATGTTCCAACCATCATATCTGCCTGAGATTCAAATCTGGTTAGAAACAGGATACTTCAGACTCACATGTCTGAAAAGAAGAGTTGCAACACAAGTCGACGAGATAACGTTGCGAGACTCTTGGGAGATGAACTACGATAGCAAGCTCCAAAACATGAGCAGGTTTTGCTACACACCTGTGAACACACTGTCCTAGACAAGCGTGACCACATGGCAGTCTTATAATAAAACACTACCGAGTTCAGGTGGGGAGCCATAATCGAGGATATTGAAGTCCTTGCATAAGGCATGCTCTTAAGAAGGAACTTCCTTTCCTTGAACAAATCAATCAGTGGCTTGGTGTGCTAGGGGATACGTATGGAATGAAGATGACCAGTCTATCAGACCATAGAATACTTCGCCCATGCATGACTGACTTGGGATGATTCCACATGGCTGCAGCAAGCAGGCGAGCGAGTAGAGGGGCCAGGCGGCCTCTTGGAGGCACCAGGAGCGCGATGCGGTGCAAGGGTGCGGGTGGTTTAAGCTTAGGCCACGACGGCGACAAAGCCAGGCGGCGGTGAGCTTCGGTCATGGCGGGGAACGGCGTTACAGCAAGGAATCGACACGGGGAAGAGTGGGTAACGGCGGAAGAGCTCACAGGGAGTTGGACGGAGGTCTCAGCGGGCTCGGGGACGGCCTGATGGTGACGAATCAAGCGGTGGGGATCGCCGGCACCGAGGTTGAAGAAGACGTACGGGACGGCGATGCGGTACCCCCCCGGTTGTTTGGCTCGGTGTGGACGAGGAGGGTGAAGATGCGGAGCTCGGGGTCGCAGAGAGGGAGCGAGGGAGTGGTTGTGGCTGCGGCGAACGGCGTCGGTGCGCTCCGGCTCATTCGGTCGGCCATGGGAGAGAGAGCAGAGGGGAGGGGAGAGGTTGCGGGCGAGGGAGAGAGAGGTCAGGGGTCTCTGGGCGTCTCTAGGCGTGAGGGAGAGGCAGGAGGTGGCAAGCAGGAGCTGGAGCCTGCGGCCTGCGCGGGCGCTCTTACGTGGCGACAGCAGCAGCTTTGGGGCGAGGGGAGGAAGACGACAGGATGTCGCAGTGGGCTGGGCCAACAGTGTTGGGCCGGAGCTAGGCCGCCAGATAAGTGGACCAGGTAACTCTTTCTCTCTCTTTCTTTATTTTGTTTCTGTTTTCTATTTCTGACATTTGTTTTAATTTGGTTTTTGAACCAAACTAACTTTGTTGCTTCTGATATATTTTTCAGGGACTAAAAGGATTATTCCAAAGCCCCTCAACAAAAATCAGAATTATTGGAGCAATAAAGTATTTATAGTATTTATTTGCTCCAATCCAAAATACAATATGTGTTAATTGAACAATCCAAAAGGTCATGCAAAAATGTGCATCACCTTTGGTTGCTGTTTCCGGCATTTTCCAAAAATGATGAACATTTTTGAAGGCAATTTGGGTTCACTGAAAATTATTTTAGTTGAACCTGGTGGATTCCTTTTTATGCTAGGGTTTGAACATCCCCCATTTCAAGTTCATTTGAAAATTTAAACATGATGCACACATGGAGGGCTAGCCTAGTGCATACCAGGACTAGGGATCTGACACCCGAGCCCAACCGCCACCACCACTCGACGCGGCTCACCCCTAGCTACTCGTAGATGGTCTCCGCCGCCCATTTGGTCGCCGGAGCACGAAACCCGCATCGCCCCGCCGCGTCTGTCCTCGCCGGCGGCTAAACGCCGGCGAGTTGACCCCGCTGACCATTGACCGGGTGGGCCCAGTTTGACCCCCTGGGTCACTGACGTGTGGGCCCCAGGCCACTAACTAAACTAGGTTAGTGTTAGTTTAACGCTAATTAAACTTAGTTAGTTTAATTGACACTGACAGACGGGACCCACAGGTCAGTGTTGACCTGGACCGGCCCCGTTGACCGCTGACGTCACCATGACGCACTGCTGACGCAATAAGTATTTTCTGGATTTATTTTTATATAGGAAATTCCAGAAAATACTACAAACTTCAAAAATTCATAAAAATAAATCTGTAACTCCAAATGCAAAGATTTATATATGATATTTGATCAAAAAAATCCAATCTTTCCATCTGTACCAGTTTCATGCATGTCAGGACAATTTAACCTTGCTGTTTAGATGAAACAAGCTAATGCACTAATATCACCTCTTATTTTGGGTTAGCATTTGAATCCTTGATTCAAATGAACTCAAACCAATCTGTTCTAAGTTGCATTAGTCAAAACACACTCATTTTGCGATGTCATTGCATGCATCATATTCTTGCATATTGCCATGTGGTGATTGTGTTTCGATGTGTTCTTCGTGGTAGGTTCTGCCTGCGAGGATATTCATGAGTATCCAACTGAAGGGCAGTATCCCACTACCACTCTGTCAGGCAAGCAACCCCATTGATCATTTTGATACAAACCCATCTTCTCGCTTCTGCTCTCCTTTACTGCATTAAGACAACGCGTTTCAAACTACTGTGTGTTGCGGTAGTTGAACCCACTTCCTCTGCATGACCTGTCATTGCCACAGTAACTAGATGAAACCCACTAGCATGTGTAGGAGTTGATTGAGCCATGTTTGTGTTTCCTACCATGCTGTGCTTGCTATGCTTAGAGTCGTGTCAAGTCTGGCTCATCAGGGTGTTGAACTAGAGTGATTGGTTGTGTCGGTAATGAGAGTGAAGTGTTGAACATGATTTGGTAAAGGTATCGATGAGAGGCCATGTAGGAGTACATGGTGGGTTGTTTCATTGAGGCCACCCTTAAGAACTGAGATCTGTATGCGTGATTTAAGATTCAGCTACTACCACACATAGGGCCCTAAAATATGACCCCACTCGACTTACTGACCCCTCTCGCCCTCTGTCTAGGAGTTGCAAGTAGTTTCTGGTGTTTGTAGTTGCTGGAGGCCGTGCGCAGCGCTGACCTTAGGGGTGGGCTGTGATGCGGTAGGCTCATGGCACGGTGTACTGAGTCGCCCGTTTGGTGTCTCGAGAACCCTGCACACATCATTTGGGCCCATTGAGGACACCCCGACCGTATTTCCTTGCGGATGGAACCCGAATAGGCGATAAACCTGGACTAGAGACTTGTGTGGTTAGTCAGGTCATGGTCTACACCCACGTCGGCTTTCGCTTGAAGTCTGCCGAGCACATGTCGTGTGCAGACGCTAAGTGGTGGAAACATGTGTGACGAAGTACACCCTTGCAGGGTATAAAACTATTCGAATAGCCGCGTCCGCGGTAAAGGACTACTTGGTCGCTTATGCAGTTCATAGACAAGTTAATGGTTACCACTAAAAGACTCAAGATAAGTGTGAGTACCGCGGATGGCCCTCTCGTAGGATGACGAGGGAGGATCCACGGTGGAGTATTGTGATGGTGATTAGTGGACTCGTGTGCGAAAACTATTTTACAAGTGGTGTCTCGTAGGATAGCTTAGCCAAGAGTCAAAGCTGGCTTGCTGCAATAACCCCACTACCTTCTTGAGAATGAACATGTATAGTAGGATCTGTTGTAAGACTTGCTGAGTACCTTTGTACTCATGTTGTTTTAATTACTGTTTTCAGACGACAACAGCGCCCCCTCCGATGGGTTCTATGTAGATCTCGACGTTGACGAGTGAGTTGCCACCCAGGTGGTGATCTGAGCTTGTGAAGGGCCCTATGTAGATAGACAGGCTTCGTCAAGCCTTCTTTCTTTCTAGTGTGTGTACTCAGACTAGTTTGCTTCCGCATGTGCTTGTGTGTTTGTATGACTTGAGTGTCTGGCCATGTGACCCCTACCTGTATGAACATGTTATGTATGGCTCTCCAGAGCCTTTAAATAAAGTACTTTGAGTTGTAGAGTTTTTTTGTGATGCCATGTTCTATTTACACATATTGAGCATATTGTGTGTATGATTGAAACGCTTGGTATGTGTGGGATCCGACAATCTAGTTGTTTATCCTTGGCAGCCTCTCTTATGGGGAAATGTAGTCTAGTGCTTCCATGATCCATAGTAGTCCGCTACAGCCTGGTTCACCGGAGTCCTGCTAGCCCAGCACTACTGCTCTGGAACACTTGACTGGCCGGCATGTGTTTCACTTTGTTCCTGTGTCTGTCCCTTCAGGGAAATGTCACGCGGTGACATCCGGAGTCCTGCCTAGCCTACTACAGCCCTGGTTCCCGGAGTCCTGTTCGCCCAGTGCTACAGCCTGGATTCACACGCCGCTGACCGACATGCTCGATGTTTATTCATGTATGCCTGTCCCCGTAAGTTAGTGCCGCTTTGGGTTCACGACTAGCCATGTCGGCCCGGGTTCTCTGTCATATGGATGCTAGCGACACTATCATATACATGAGCCAAAAGGCGCAAACAGTCCCGGGCCATGGTAGGGCGACACCCGTGGGAATACCGTGCATGAGGCCGCAAAGTGATATGAGGTGTTACAGGCTAGATCGGTGTGACTTAGAATCGGGGTCCTGACAGCCGGCGCTCGACGGTGGTTCGAGCGTCTTCATGAGCTCGTTCCCGAAGGACCTGGCACTGGTCGCGGAGGGTCCGCGGGTCGGACGACGCTATGGAGATGTTATCACAAGCGTCGTCACGACAGGCCGACACCCGCGGCGGCTGGCAAGGAGGAGGAGAGTGCACCGTGGCCGCAACTCCCCCGATCCTCCCAGCGCCAGCATGCGGTGGCTCGGTGGAGCGCCGACACGAGGGTCCCGTCGGTCGCGGATCGTCTTTGTTGGCGATGGCGACGAGGCTTCGGATGGTGGCCCTCCACTCGTCAAGCTTCTGCGCGGCAGGAGGGAAGTCGAGGAGCAGCTGCGCGCGCGCCAAAGCTTCTGCTGGTGTGGGCGGCGGCGACAGCTGCATGGATCGTGGCGCGCTTCGACTTCTAACTACGTTAGAAGGAGCTCCCTTATGACCCAGTGGCTGCATGCCATTTTCGCCAGCGCTTCGGCGAGCGTGCTGAACCCCTTCATCTTGCGGATGACGCACAGGGCTCTTCCCACGGCGGTGCCCCGGGTCAGGAATGTGGTGACGCTGCTCGGCGCGCACACCATGGGAAGAACGCGCGGTGGTCGCCGGTGTGGGCGTCCTGGAGGTCGCTGCGCCGCCCGGAGGTGGCACAACGACACCCCTGGAGGACCCCGCACCGCCTGCGGGGGGCCCAACTTCGTCTTTGGATCCGGCGACGTGTAGCCGGTCGTCTGGCGCGCGGACGACGCCGCTCGCCAGGCTCCGACTACCTGGGCGATGCTGGTGCTCGCGGACTGCGGCCCGGGTCCTGTCCGCGACCGGGCCACTGCTCGTCCGCACCGGCGCGGGCCGTTTGGCTCCCAATGAGCCGATTGCCATGGTCGTCTTCTTCTTAGGAGCGATGGCGACGAAGAACTGCTAGGCTAACTACTAGACCAGATTCGAACAATTGCACCCCCTACCTGGCGCGCCAAAGATGTCGGCGTGGAACGACACCTATGGGATCACAAGAATCCCTACTACGGTTGCCGGGGCGCAGGGTTGCAAGAAGAGCAGGATCAGTAGACAGCACAAGGATCGTTTACCCAGGTTCGGGCCACGAGGATGCGTAAAACCCTAGTCCTGCTTTGGTGAGTGTATTTCAGAGAGTTCTTGAGCTCTCGAACTAGCTGTGGTGAGTGCGTGGTTCAAAAGAGCTGAATCCTTCTCCAGTATGCCATGGGCCTCCTTTTATAGTAGGAAGGGGCTGCCACAGTGGCTCACAGGAGGTGGAAAGGCGTACAGTGCCCTGAGCTTATCGCTCGTATTACAGGACACGACGCATTTAATGCGTAGCTTAGGTGTCCCCTTGCTTTATTGGGGACGGCGGCGAGGCCCGTCCCGTCCATCGCCGCTCCTCCTCGCTTCGACACGCGCCTTGGCCAGCGATGCATTCGGCGCCATGTAGGTAGGCAGGCAGCTGAGGTGGCGCGGTGGTGGAGCCTTCACGAAGATCTGCATGCCGCCACGCAGGCGCTCGATGAGTTGGCCCGGGAGCTGCATGTTGCCACGCAGGTGCCCGCCCAGCTGGTTGGGCTGTTAGCTGCATGCGAATGGCGGTGGAAGCTTGGTTGGTGCGGGCCTAGCGGTGGCCCCGCTGGCGTCCTTGGCGAGGGTCTTGCCGGGTGGCCCGGCAAGGGTCTTGTCGCGGCGCGTTGTCGTCGCCGGCAAGGACCTTGCCGGGGGTCTGGTGGCCTTCCTCGGCAAGGATCTTGCCGAGGATCGTCGTCTTCTAATCCTTATCTGATCTTGAATATGTCTTCACAAAGATCCGCATGCCACCACAAAGGTGCCTTCCCGAGCCCTGGCCCCACGTGGATGATGGCATTGGGGATCGTGGGCTCAAGGGTGGCTCGCTCTGTTGGTGTGGGGCGAGCTGCCCCGGCAAGGCTCTTGCCGGGGGAACCTGCTTCGTCCCTCTGCTCTTTGTGGTCATGGCCTTGGCGTTGCTCTTATTATCTTGGGCTTCGGTCTTACCTTGGCTCATCTCCCCTGTTCTGCTTGGTGTGGCCGCGGGCGCAGCTCCGACTGCCCGTGCACAGGTGAAGGGGTACAAAAAACGCACCAATCTTTTTGTACACCGACAGTCTCACTAGTAGTTCTACGTGGGCCTCGACAATTAGCTTGGGAATCCCAAACAGAGGTCTGGTTCCTATGGGGGTCTTGTAGATAGCCTTTTCTTTTGTAGATGTCTGTACTCAGACATGTTTATGCTTCCGTTGCTTGTATGCTTGTATGATGGTCATGAGACCCATGTTTGTAATATCATGCTATCTATGGCTCCTCGGAGCCTTTTAATCAAATACTTTGAGTCGTAGAGTTATGTTGTGATGCCATGTTGTATCTGTACATATCGAGCATATTGTGTGTATGTTATTGAAATGCTTTACTATGTATGGGGTCCGACACCTAGTTGTTTATTCTTGGTAGCCTGCCTTACGGGGAAATATCTCCTAGTGCTCCCACTGAGCCATGGTAGCTTTCTACTACTCCAGAAAACATGGATTGATCGGCATGTGTCGTTTGCTCCTGTATCTGTCCCTTCGGGGAAATGTCACGTGGTGTTTTATTGGAGTCCTTGTAGCTTGCTACGACTCGGTTGCACACGCTGTTGACCGACACGTGCATTGCTGGGTCATGTATGCATGTCCCTGTAAGTTTGTGCCACCTTGGGTTTGCAACTAGTCATGTTGGCCCGGGTTCTCTTCATATGGATGCTAGCAACACAATCATATACGTGAGCCAAAAGGGGCAAACGATCCCGGCCTAGGTAAGGTTGCAGCCGTGGGAATACCGTGCGTGAGGCCGCAAAGTGATATGATGTGTTACATGATAGATTGGTGTGACTTAGGATCGGGGTCCTGAGAGGAGGATCGTCAAGTCTTCGGGGATTTCCTTCCATAGCACGGGCTCACCTACATCCTAGCCTTCCAATGATGAACCAAGAGTGGCCCACCAGTCCGGCCCATGAGAGATAGGCCAGCAGCCCGAGGCACCCTCAGTAGCCCCCGAACTAGTCTTTGAAGGCGAGGTATGTACGAACATCACTGGCTTTGTGGACTAGTTCCTTCCCTTTCGTAGTTGCGTTAATCATGTCTGGCCACCTTTCCTCCAGATCACGTCATAGCTTTGGAAATGCAGAAGTAACTTAGCCCCAAAGGTCAGTCGTCCATGTGTGAATAGTATCCCTATCTGACAACTTTCACCGAAGGGTCACGGCCGGTCATAGCTTGAAGCCAGTTATGAAAACTCGATTCGTGGTTCGAGGCGGTTTCTCTATTGGCACATCCCGTCAATATGGAGACCGCGCCCTGTTTTTAGGGATATGATCAATGATTTTGTGCTATCCCATGTGCACATAACGACGCAATTATATTCAGAAGTGGCGAGGCCTGCGGGCAGTAAAAGGACTCTTGGCCTCTTTGTAGCCCACAAAAGGGGAGCAGATACCATTTCCTCGGTATGCTCTCTCTTCCTCCTACGCCATTCCCTTCCCCATATTCTGTGCTCAAGCGCATAGATCTGTTCTATCCACCAAGAACCCCTCCAGCCATCTCCTCAATCCGGCCATGGCCAGCTCTGGGTCCAAGGGCAAGTGGGAGGCCTCCATCGTCACTAAGGACGCCATCCAGGAGCTGAAAGACATGGGCTATCTTCCCGCTAATGTCCCACCGTGCCTCGGAGGAGGGTCAAGTCATCTGCACGCTGAGGCCAGGGGAGAGGGTGGTGTTCCTCCCTCACTTCCTCTGGGGACTGGCATTCCCCCTCCACCCCTTCGTTAGGGGGTTGATGATTTTCTACGAGTTAGATTACCATGATCTTGCCCCAAATTCCTTTCTGCATATCTCAACCTTCATCATTATCCGCGAGGCCTATCTTCGAGTCCGGCCACACTGCAGCCTGTGGCTGAAAGTGTCACTACAAAAAATACACTTCCGTGATGATACATGTTTGTCACAGTAGGTCACGTTTTCTGTCATGCATGTACATCCATGACGATTTTATGACACAATCAAGATAGTCATACCTGTGTTGTCGTAGAAGTGTTCCATGACATTACCAAAATTATCATCACGGAAGTGTCCACTTCCATGAGGATAAATCGCGCGTCATAGAAGTTCTTTCATCAAGGGTGACCGACACGTGGCATCCACCGTAACGGGTCGCTGTTAATCTATCGGTTCCGGTTTGGATCTGATAACCCATTAACAGCTGGGACTAATGATGATTTTCCACATGTAAAACTATCATTGGCTATACTAACCATGTGCCAGCACCCGAAAAGGACAGATGTCAACCGCCCAATGGACAGGAGGCGCCTATGATACGTCGACACGTGGCAAGGCCCAACAGCGGCCCATTTACGTTAAAAAGGCTAGCCCAGTCAAAATTAGCGGGCTGGCCCATTAACAGTCTGCTTGCAGACGTCCCATTCACAGTTAAGGCCCGTACGACTATTGTCAGATCGGCCCGTCAACGGCCCGTTTTAAACTTGACATCATCGCGGCCCATGGTCACTTCTGGCCCGTTAATAGTCTGCTAAGTATTTGGGCCGAATTACGGCCTGGTGTGTATCAGGCCTATTAAAGGTCCTGCTTAATTTGGGCCCATTTATTGGCCATTGAAACTTTCGGCCCATAAATGACCGTGAAGGATTTGGGTCATATTCGGCCATGTCTGACATTCGGCCTGTTAGAGGCCCACTCTAGATTTGGGTCACTTCCAGCCTGTTGTGATTTTCGGCCTGTTAACGTCGGACGAAATCCATGGGCCATATGTGGCCAAACGTCACATCGGGCCTATTAACAACCCATATAAAACTGATACTAATCAAGCCCGATTGAACTTCCGGCCTGTTAAAGGCTCGTGTAGTAGGTCGGCGCATTTACGGCCCGTATGAATTTCGGCGTGTGAACGATCCGCATTGTAAATGGGCCACCACGAGGTGAGATACATTTCGGCCTGTTAATGACTAGTGGGTTATTTGGCACAATCAGGGCCCAATCTCACTTTTGGCCTATTAAAGGCCCATGTTAATTATGGGCTCAAGATAATTACACATGTTAATGGCCTATTGTTACTGAGGGCCAAAATTATGTTTAGGCCCGTTAAAGGCCCACTAGGGGTACATGCCTACAAAAAATATGAAAGCTTATGTTGATTTAGGCCTAGATATTTTTAGTGGGCTATGTGCAAATTACGGCCCATAATCATTTTTAGCCCAATTGGAATGGGCCTAACGAATGTTGGCACGCCGGGCTACTACGAAGCTTTCGGCTGAATACATTACTAAGATAAACCTACACTATACAAAAATACTGTCGTAATTTCTACAGCCTTTGGCAGCACGATAAATGATGCATCACAACAAATTAAATTCCAACCATAAAACAAAAGGCATGTTGGCATACAGTTTACAGTCCTTGCAAATAAAAGCACCATCAGTTGTATAGAAGCACATATCATTTGACCTGAGTGCTAATGTTTCAGGCTGTAGAATTTGATGGAGCAGCATGATCATCCCCTTTTTTCCGCCATTGCTCTTGAACAGCGAAGCAAATCTCTGATAGT
Organism: Triticum aestivum; assembly: GCF_018294505.1. Taxonomy (NCBI): domain Eukaryota; kingdom Viridiplantae; phylum Streptophyta; class Magnoliopsida; order Poales; family Poaceae; genus Triticum; species Triticum aestivum. Next base: position 288,124,143 of record NC_057814.1, on the reverse strand, counting down.
CTGGTTTCAAAACCATTCGTATCCTGACGACATTTGTCAACCACTATTCTTGTTTCTGAAATGACGTCCATTAGGGATTGGACTTGTGTCTGGAACACAGATATATCACTTTGTCTAGCCGGAAGATTTTGTTCAGTAGGCGATTTGGTTGAGGTTACCTTGACAACCAACCCAGAATTACGCAGGAAGGTGCTTTTTGCACTGTTAGTGGAGAGATACTGATGCACTGTAGCAAGAGGTGACATTGTGCCTATGGTAGCCTCGTCACCTTCAGGTGGTTGTGGTTGTTCAATCATTTGTTCCATAGCTTGCTGAAAGTTTGAACTTGTAGATTAGTGTACCAGATAAGTTACTAATGAGACAAGAACAAACAAAGTAGGTTTCACGTTTATACACAACTTATTTGGGTGAACTATTGTAATACATTAGCATGTATTGTAGTGCCAACTACATAATAAAATCACTTTCGGAACATATGTCCATGTAGCATGCCTACTGTATTGTCTATTTCCTCACATTCGTTGACATGTAAGGATAAAGAGACATGGTTTAAAGTAAGATGAACATAGTATGACATCATTCATATCATGGGCAAACAGATATAAAACAAACATGCTATTGTATCATTGTGTGGGCACGTGAACATCACAACTAGATTACAGATCAAGACCAAAAGAATATCCTTCATCTCTTTTAAACAGTGTAAGGTGAAATGATACATTAAGACAACTGTGTATAAAAGTGAACAGAGTAACTGACATTGGCTGCAAACCAAGCAGTTAAATGAACACGTCAAAAGTAACAAGCAGTTCAAAGGCAGGAGGAGTAAGGGCTGCCCTTCATCTTGCTAGTGTGGCAATCCTTGAAGATTTGCACTACATTCGGTTCAGGTTCTTTTTGGTTCGCACGGGCTTTCATCTGTATTTGGAACAAGTCAATATAGATACAATAATATGGCACAGAAAAAAGAAGGAAGTAGCAGCTATTTACAAGAGCCTCACAGTGTGCAATATAGCTACGAGATCCTGTTGTGTGTTGGAATTTCACTTTAGAATGGTTGGTCTTGTTCTTCAAACAGTTAACCTAGAAGAAGATACACTTGTAAGGTACATATGTAAATACAAGTTCAATATGTGATCTGATCAAATACATATACCCTACCTGATATTTTGGATCAGACCAGTGTTTAATAAGGGTTTTCCAGTCTTCATCTATAATATATTCCACTTGAGATGTTTGGGTGATTTCATTGTTAGCCTTGCCTGCAAAGTGAGTTTTTCGAAGGTGATACGATATTGTCAAAGAGCAGACTAAAAAACATGAGTGCATGCTTGTTTAGTTGCATCATCTTTCGGATCCAACTTGAACCTCATCTATTCAAAAAAGAATGTGAGTCCTATTAGGCGGAAGCTAGAAAGTATGGGACAGAGCAAGACAATATTACAAATTGCGATGAATAACATTACTTACGGTTAAATGGTAAAGGAAGGTGTTAAACTCGGTATCGTCTTTCTTATTCCTATACTGGATCCACGTTGGTAGGATATGTGCATGACACCTAACGGCAACGGCTACCTCTGATACTAACTTGGCCGACTCTGTAGCATCACGTGGCCGTTTTAAACCTGCCTCAAAATGGATCTCCATTCTTCCTCCTTTAGACTTTGTTAATCTGTCAAGCATTATCCCTGATGTCTGTTTCCGCTTGCGCCGTGGTGCTAGTTCAACAACGAATATGGAAAGTGTTAGTGCACATCAAACTGTGAGAGTACATATAAAGTAGCATGCAACTACAACTTGACTCGGTTAGGTACCGGCTTGGTGTTGATGCTCATGAGGTTCATCTGATCTTGCCAAGTTCTGTTGTGTCAGCAGGGCTTCGGAAGTAGTGTTAGGTGTGAAGGCAGCTTGGGAACTGGCCAGTTGCAGAGCAAATGAACGAGTAACTCTTTGAGATGCCGGTACAGTTGAAGCGGATGCTGCAGTTGGTGGAGCAGGTGGTACTGTGTTTGTAGATTTTGCTGGTGGACTTGGACCTTGTACTACACTATAAGTACCAGCAGAATCTCGAGGGCAGATCCTTTTCCGCCACATCCAACAAGTAACACCATTCCCTACTATATTCTTTTCCTTGCTCTATTTTGACTTTGCCATGTCAAACCGTACCCACAACACAAAATAATAAAATCGCTCTTCAGAACTCATTGATGCATGATACAGACAAGCAATACTTTGATGTAAGACAACTGTATGAGGATGGAATATGTAAGAAAAATAGGATAGCGTGACATATTCACAGCTATGATGTGTAAAGTAAGCAAAAGGATTTTCAAGAAAATATAAGTAATGCAAGCTATACACCATATGAAAGATGCAACCAATATCACGATGCCAAGTTAAAAATGTCTTGTCATAAGTGGCATTTTGAAAAATTAGAAGCTATACAACCTAGAAATCAATGCAAGATGCAACCACTATCAAACTGCCATGTTAAAAGTGCCCAATCATGAGTAACTGATGTGGGATACACAACAGAAGTACTTTGATGTAAGAACATGGTATGATAGATAGATAGATGCAGTGTATTCTAGACACAGAAAGGCATGTCATATGCACATGTATAACGTATATATTCAGCAGGTGCAATTTAATAAAAATAGAAGAAATACTGTCACGACCGGTTTTTCAATAAAATAATTATTGAGAGACCAATCCCTTTTACGGACCAGCGAGGAAGAATTCCTTCTCACTGGTAGACAATATCTTGGTCACAGAAGAAATATACCAGGAGTACTAAATATAATACAAGGTTGAGCAGAGACTGCCCAACAATTTATTACATGCACGCCGCTGAAACAAGACGGCGGTAGGGTGGCAAATTACTAACTCACGATAATAACGATGGTGGAAATATCATCGCGAAGCGAGTGATATGATTCCAGAAGACTACAACTCATCGAGCGTCGGAGTGAGGCTCGAGAAGACTTATTGCGGGTGGCGGAAGCGTATACAATACAAGTGACCAATATCCGGGATCGCGCAGGATTGACTGGGACTCCTCTAGGGAGATCGCCTTCGTCAACATCTGGCCAAATCAACAAGCCAGGTGAGTACTACGAAAGTACTCGCAAGGCAGTTCGGACATAAGGTATAACGAATGCAACATGAAGCATATGAACAAGTTAACCAGTGCGATCAGACATAGAGATAATAAATACTGGGTGCCAAGCGAGGGTCTGAATGACGCCTCGAGCGGAAACTGCAGAATAGTAATACTGGTGCCAAACGAGTGTCTGAAAGACTCCTCGAGCGAAAAATGCAGAATAATAATACAGGTGCCAAACGAGTGTCTGAAAGACTCCTCGAGCGGAAAATGCGGAATAATAATACAGGTGCCAAACGAGTGTCTGAAAGACTCCTCGAGAGGAAAATGCAGAATAATAATGCGGGTGCCAAACGAGTGTCTGAAAGACTCCTCGAGAGGAAAATGCAGAATAATAATGCCACAGTCGGGCGTCGGGGCGACACCACAAAAAGGGCTTGCAACAGAAAATAAAGACAGTGCATGCCGCAGTCGGACGTCTGAGCGACATCACATAAAGGGCTTATATTTCAAGTGAGAAACGAGTACACGCCACAGTCGGACGTCTGCGCGACGTCTCATAAAGGGCTTATATTGTAGCTCAATAATACAATAGTTCGGGAACATAATTTATCACAAGCATGAGACAAATATAAAGTTAGTCCATCCACAGGAATAACAATAAATCTGAATTTACCACTTGAGCTTGTTCACCGGGGACAAGTTTTTCACATGGATAGATATGGATATAATGTTTACACTACTTGATCATGGATGCGATGATTTGGAAAGAATTGACTCTGCAGAGTTTGTACTTAACCATAGCCAACGGATTTCAGTAGTCACGGGGACTAGTTCCGTCTACGGTGTTTTGGAAGAGACACGTCTAACCAGTACACACCCAATTCAACCATCCGAAGCCAGGGATCACCCTCGGCAACATTCAAGAAAAACCTTGAGACAGGGAGGCTACAACCTCGCGTAGCATGGGATCAAATTTCTATACGCGCGCTCTAAGTGGGTGCCCCCCTCTCGGTCCCAACCGGAAACACCCATGCCCCCTGACCGGATGACTGGCTTTAATCCTGGGCCAAGGTACCATCATCCCGGCATCTCTGTTTGGTGTGTACACGGAAAGAGGTTACCAACTTACTAAACCGCATCCTGGCAATGAGACATGTGGTAGCACGGAAAGGGGAAAGAACGGTAACGTGGCTCCAACCACGTTAACATCGGAGGAAGTCAGATGACGCAAGGCTGGTATGCTACAACAGTACCACCTTGCTGCCCTTCATGTCACCACATGATTAGGCCATCTCTCATCAAAGATCATCGCAACTTTGGACTTGCAGGAAAAGAACGATAACGTGGCTCCAACCACGTTAACGTCGGGGAATGTCGGATGACGCAAGGCTGGTATGCTACAATAGTACCACCTTGCTGCCCTTCATGTCACCACATGATTAGGCCATCTCTCATCAGAGATCATCGCGACTTTGGAACAACCGGGTCGTTTCCTTACAAGCAACGAGGTATTTACCGACACTCATATGCCACGCACAAACTCTCACGTGAACATGTAAAACACCTGTCATATCAAATGTTCAAAACATGCTTGCCTGGTTCGGAGAAGTCGGAGTCTAGCTCGGCGAATTTCGCGGCTCCGTCACCTCTCTCGGAACCTACGGCAATCACGAAACGGATACTAAAGTGAAAACCAAAACTTGCACAGAAACTTTTCCAAATAATTTTCAAATAAATCCCATAAAAAACTAGACAAAATTTGAAGATTGTCAGAAAAAGAATCACTCAAAAATCCCTTTTTATTGAAAAGTTATAAAGGTTTCTGTCCAGGGACTTATGTGTAATGAAACAGAAAAGTTCCAGGGTTTTAACTGAGAAAACAGAAAACGCTTCGGTTGGGAATGCGCAAGCGCAAAGGAGAAAACGTATTTTGCCCGAAGGCGCCAACAGAAAATGGTTCGCGAATAAAAGAACAGAGGCTGACACGCGGGGTCCACATGTCAGGTTTGAAAAGCTCGCCGGCGCCCGAAGACTGCGGTGGACGCCGGTGTCGAACCACGGCGAGTTAGGAGAAACGGAGGGTACCAAGAGCTTCAGCGTCTTCTGCCGCGTCGGTGAGTGGTGGACACATCCAACGGGGAGCACCACGTCGATGGCGACACTATCTCCGGCGGACGGCGGCTCGGGTGAGGATGGGGAACTCCGGTGGAGGGCTGCAAACTACGAATTGAGGCGCGGGTCAGAACGAGTGATGCAAGGTGAAGCTACTGGCAAGAGAATGGAGGCGGAGGAGCGCACACGGGGGCGAATCGGGCTGGATCCCGTGGCGGGTCGCGGCGGCCAGAGTCGAGGAAGGAGATCTCCTCGGGGCTCTACAAGTGGCTAGGCTTGCTCTAGGGGGAGTGCAGGGATGGTGGGTGCTCGAGTTGAAGCTTGGGGCCTCTATTTATAGGCAGATCAACGGGGTGGCCGTGAACGGAGAATCTCCGACGAGCGATTACGGCGGAGCAGTGGATTGGCAGGTGGTTTGAGCGGCCAGGCAGCATCAGTGGAGGTTACTGGAGTCGTTTCACAGCTAAACGGAGATGGTCTTGGCGTAATGGCGTCGGTCCACGGTGAGGTGACCGCACGGGCTCAACGGCGGCAGAGAGCGCGCTCCGCGCCCTGCGGTTCACGACGAGAGTGGCAGCGTATTCTGGGGAGTGGAAGGCCATGCGGCGGGCTCCGGTGGTTTGGGCGGCGCTGGGTGGCGTCGTCGGCGCCGTGTCTCCCGCTGGCGTCCGCAAAGCCGCCGCCGGCGTCGGTCACGGGGCGGCGCACCATCTGCTGCTCGTCGCCGACGCTCGCAAGGCGCCAGGCGTTCGTGCGGTGCAGGAACAAGAGGGCGGGGACGAAGAGCAAGGCGACGCGGTGGCACTGGCGAGATCGACGTCCTTCTGTGAAGAAAACGACAGCAGGCCACTGCAGTGTTCTCTGAACTTTCTGAACTTGACACAGACAGTGCACTGCAGGTGTTCGACAGAAGGTTTTGGCTATGAGATAAATTTTTCTGGAGCTGTAACTTGGTGAGATGACCACTCAATGCACCCAGAGGCTGCCTGATTTTACTTGGAATTTTTGGAGAAGGTTTTGAATGAATTTCACCAAATTTGACAAATCTGGTCCAAACTTGCAGCAGGTGTAGTTTGAAAATTTTGAACTGAAGACCAGTGGATCTTCATGGTTCTAGGTTGAGGGTTCAAAGGACTAGGAGGGGAAAAAGGTTTGGTGGCAAAAATCAAGACAGAAAGTGGAGTTCCTTTGTAAATCTCCAAGTGCCGGAAAAGAAGGCAGAAATTTATTTGAATAGAATTTGTATGGAAATAATCACATGGGGAGGTTCAACTTGCTGGATTTGATGCAAATCGTGATCCAAAGGTGAGGAAGTGGTTAGGAGAGAGGATTTGCACTAATGCCATGGCAAGAAGGAATTGTTGAAAGTGGCAAAGGACTTTCCAAAAGCCATAGTGCAAAATTCAAAAAGATTTTCAAAAGTTATTTTCCCAAAGGAAAAGCATTTTGTCTTGAGACCAAATGAAAAGCAAGAACTTCCACGACCAAAGGCAGATCTTGGGTGAATCCAAACAAAACTTTTGCCATAAAGAAAAATATATGAGAGGGAGAGTTCTCTTGAAGAAAAATTTAAATCACTCCCCTCAAGTCAAATAAAATCTTTTGAAAAATCCAAATAAAAACTTGGGTGTCACAACACCTACCCCCTTAGGAAAAATCTCGTGCTCGAAATTTCTGCTGATCCTCAAATAGATATGGATACTCTGCTCGAAGGAAATCCTCCCTTTCCCATGTAGCTTCATCCTCAGTGTGGTTGCTCCACTGAACCCTGAAAAACTTTGTCGTTTTCTGACGGGTCCTCCGTTCAGACTCATCTAAAATCTTTACTGGTCTTTCTCTGTAGGTGAGATCTGGTTGCATATCAATGTCCTCATGAGGTACATGTTTTTCTGGGTTGCTCACACATTTTCTTAACTGTGAGACATGGAACACGTCATGGACGTCTGACAGCTCCTTGGGGAGGTCTAGTTGGTAGGCCACCGTGCCTCTTCGTGCCTTTACACAAAATGGTCCAATAAATCTTGGGGCTAGCTTCCCCTTTATTTTGAACCGTTGCAGACCTCTCATAGGAGATACTCGGATGTATACGGAATCACCGGGTTCAAAGCTGACCTCACGGTGCTTCTGATCATAGTAGCTCTTTTGGCGGCTCTGTGCTGTCTTGAGTCTGTCCCGGATTTGTTTAACTTTCTCCTCGGCCTCTTTAAGCATATCTGGGCCGAAGATACGGCTGTCACCTGTCTCTGACCAATTCAATGGGGTATGACACCTTCGTCCGTACAATGCTTCAAAGGGTGCCATTTGCAAGCTGGCTTGGTAACTGTTGTTGTAAGCAAATTCGGCATATGGCAAACTCTCTTCCCAACTGGATCCATAGGTGAGCACACAGGCTCTTAGCATATCCTCTAGGATCTAGTTCACACGTTCCGTCTGTCCATCAGTCTGAGGGTGGTATGCTGTACTGAAAGCTAGTTGCGTGCCCAGAGCTTGTTGTAGGTGATCCCAAAATTTGGAGACGAATTGTGTGCCTCGATCTGATATTATAGTCCTTGGGACTCCGTGCAAACAAACTATACGAGATAGATAAAGTTTTGCCAGTCTTTGGGTGGAGTAGGTAGTCTTCACGGGAATGAAATGAGCAACCTTGGTTAGTCGGTCTGTGATAACCCATATGGCGTCATTCCCACGTTGTGATCGGGGTAATCCGACGATGAAATCCATTCCTATTTCATCCCATTTCCACTCTGCTATCCTGTTTGGTTGGAGTAGCCCTGCTGGCTTTTGATGCCCGGCCTTGATGCGCTGACACGAATCGCAACAAGCAATGAATGTGTCTATATCTCTTTTCATACCGTGCCACCAAAATCTTTCCTGAATGTCCTTGTACATTTTGGTTCCTCCAGGATGAATCGAGTATGGAGCGGTGTGGCTCTCCGTCAAGATCTGTTGCTTGAGCTCCTCAATGTTAGGTACGCAAAGTCTATCTCGGTACCATAATGTTCCTTCACTGTCGGTGACGAACTCGGAAGTCTTACGAAGATTCATTTTCTTCTTTATGCCTTCGATGCTGGGATGTCCCTGCTGAGCCTTCTTGATTTGTTCCACCAGGGTGGGTTGTATCTCCAGGTTCGATACGGTGCCCTCAGAGACTAACATCATGTTGAGCCTAGCGAACTCTCGCTGAAACTCAGGCCTCAAATTTTGCAGACCGTCATTGTCCGGGCTGGGGTTTCGACTAAGGGCATCGGCCACTACATTGGCTTTCCATGGATGGTAGTGGATACCGTCGTCATAGTCCTTGACCAGTTCCAACCAGCGTCGTTGGCGTAAATTCAGCTCTGGCTGTGTGAAAATATATTTGAGGCTCTTATGGTCTGTATATATTTCACAGCGATTTCCCAACAGAAAGTGCCTCCACTCCTTGAGTGCATGTATGACTGCTGCTAGCTCCAGGTCATGTGTTGGGTAATTTTCCTCATGTTTTCGCAGCTGCCTGGAGGCATATGCGACAACCTTGCCATCCTGCATTAGCACGCATCCGAGACCTTTTCGGGACGCGTCACAATACACTTCAAAGCTCTTGTGTATGTCTGGCACAGTTAAGACTGGTGCGGTTGTCAGCTTCTTCTTGAGTTCTTGGAAGCTCTGCTCGCATGCTTCCGTCCATACAAATTTCTTGTCCTTCTTGAGTAACTGTGTTATAGGTTTCGCCACAGTGGAGAACCCTTCAATAAATCTTCTGTAATACCCGACCATTCCCAGAAAACTCCGCACATCAGTTACATTGGCGGGTGGCTTCCAGCCCAGTATGGCCTTGACTTTTTCTGGGTCTACGGCCACGCCTTCTTGGTTCAGTATATGGCCCAAGAAACCAACTTGTCTTAGCCAAAATTCGCACTTGCTAAATTTGGCGTACAACTGGTGTTTCCTCAATTCTCCCAAAACAATTCTGAGGTGTTCAACATGCTCTTCTAGTGTCCTCGAGTAAACCAGAATGTCGTCAATGAATACCACCACAAATTTGTCCATGAATTTCATGAATACTTTGTTCATGAGGTGGACGAAATATGCGGGGGCGTTCGTTAGTCCAAAAGGCATCAATGTGAACTCGTATAATCCATATCTGGAAGTGAAAGCTGTCTTGGGAATGTCTTCTGTCCGTACCTTCAGTTGATGGTATCCCGATCTCAAATCAATCTTTGAAAATACCTTGGCTTGTGCGAGCTGGTCAAACAAATCATTGATCCGTGGCATCGGATATTTGTTTTTGATGGTGACCATATTGAGGGCTCGATAGTCTATGCACAGCCTCAGTGTCCCATTTTCTTCTTAGCGAACAACACAGGTGAACCCCATGGTGAGGAGCTGGCTCGAATAAATCCTTTGTCCAACAATTCCTTTATCTGCTTCTTCAACTCCACCAATTCTGAGGGTGCCATTCTATAAGGCTTCTTATAGATGGGAGTGGTGCCAGGTGCTAGTTCGATGCTGAATTCGATCTCTCGGTCTGGTGGCATGCCTGGTAGTTCTTCAGGGAACACATCAGGAAACTCGCATACCACTGGAACTTTTCTCAGTTCTGCAATGTCCATTTTGTTCAGCTTTGGCTGCTGTGATCGTGGCCTTTCTTGAGCGGAAACTCTTATAGTCTTGCCGTGATGGTGAGTGAGAATCACTGTTCGATTGAAGCAGTCGATGAATCCTTTGTTGGTGGTTAACCAGTCCATCCCTAAAATGACATCCAGTCCTTTACTTTCCAACACGATGAGATTCGCGTGGAATTGTAGTCCTTCGAACTCAATGACCACTCCTTGGCAGTAACCTTGAGCGATTTGCTTATTTCCGGGGGACTTGATGATCATAGATTTTTCCAAGGGAAGTATCGGAAAACCGTGTTGCGAAACAAAACTCTTCGAAACGAACGAATGGGAAGCTCCAGAATCAAACAAAACCGTGGCAGGTACTGTGTTGACAGGGAACGTAACGAGCACGATGTCTGGGGCATTCTGCGCTTCTTCCCTGGTCACATGGTTCAGGTGACCCTTCCTGTGGTTGTTGCTGGGATTGAAGTTGTTGCGCTTGGGGGCTGGATTGTTTCCACCATTGTTCGGCTTGGGTGCCGAGTATCTTGGCTTCGGGCACTGTTTAGCATAATGCCCTTGTTGACCACATGCATAGCAGGTGACCCCTGGACAGTATGTGAACTCCTTGTCCCTGGCATGAAATTGTCCGACGGGCCTTGGCTCAGTAGTCGTGGATCTCCTTGTGTCTGTCCTTGGGACCTCAGTCTTGCCTCGGTTGCTGTGGGCAAGAGTCGTCTTGTCCCTCTTCCGCTTACGGATATCTTCCAGACTACGGCGCTCATTCTCCAAGGTGATGGCCTTGTCCACCAGCGTCTTAAAATCCGGAAAGGTGTGTACAATCAGTTCGCATCTCAGTGCTGGTGCCAGGCCGTCCAGGAATTTTTCCATCTTTTTGCTTTCTGTCATGTGCTCGTCGTAGGCATAACGAGACAGCTGAGTGAACTGACCATTGTACTCTGTCACTGACATGCCTCTTTGCTTCGGGTCATGAAACTCTCTCTTCTTGATCTTTAGGATGCTCCTGGGGATGTGTGCCCCACGGAAGCCTTCCTTGAACTCTTCCCAGGTGATGTTGTGTTCCGTGGGATGCATGTGTAGGAAGTTTTCCCACCATGCTGCGGCTGCTCCAGTAAGATAGTGTGGTGCATAAAGCACCTTCTCATGATCGGAGCACTGAGCAATAATCAGTTTCCTTTCAATCTCACGAAGCCAATCATCGGCTTCCAGCGGTCTATCGATGTGAGCAAAAGTTGAGGGGCGAGTCTTCTGTAACTCAGATAACTTGGAATGGGGTTGATAGGGTTCACGGTGGTTTCCCATGTTGATGACATGGTTCATCATCTCTTGGTGCTGTTTCTGGCTTTGCTCGAAGAGACGGCATACTTGAGACAGTGCTGCTTCGCTGTCTTGTTGGCTGGACTGACCCTGAGTGAAATTGTTGCTGGTCTGTGTCCCGTAAACCTCTTCTGGCTGATTGGGCATGGAGCGAGTCCACGGGCGAGACATTTTTCCAGTCTGGGGTATTATTTGCAAAACCCATGAGAAAAATTGTGTAGCACAAAAAATCTCGCAAAGGCAATAATCAAAAGGCTTCAAGGTTTTCAAAGAAACACAAATGATTTTTCATGGAGAAGAAGTGCTTAACATAAATCTTACATGCGAAAAGCAAACACAAGATACAACACTCAGGATGCGCGTACACAATCCTGACATGTTATTAAAAACTAGCGTACTACTCCGGAAGGCAGCAAACACACCAATACAAACTAGCGTACAGATAAAACAACACATCATACAAGCAGGCATAACACGCGACTACTCGGTGCTCTCAGTCGGAGATGTTGAAGATCTCCTTCCCCTTGCCGATGGCAAGGCTCAGCGGTCCAGGAGAATCAACCTCCTCCTCTCTAGCTGGCTCCTGGCGCGTGACGCTGCGCTGCGGTGATGGTGCGGGGGCGACTGGTGGTAGAGCGCGTGCGGCAGGCGGTGCGGCTCTGACTGGAGTAGGAGCGATGACTCGGTCGAACTCCTCAGTGGTAGGTAGACGGCGAGCAGTGGCCAAAACGGCCGGTGCATACGAGGCTGAAGATGAGACGAATGTCAGGGGCGGCGCCGTGTGGAGAAGCTCCTTCCTGCTGGCAGGACCGCTCCGGACTAAGTCCATGCGGGTAGCCACAAGATCATCTACGAGGTTGTCGAAAGACTCCTCCAGAGCCTTGAGATACTCCACAACCATCTCGATGGCTTCATCTCGTTCTCCCCGATGGCAGGCGAACGCATAGTGGCTGGTGTATGGCACATGGCATGGGAGGTAGCGGTAGCGACGAGTCTTCATCGTAGGAAGGATGTCCCGAAGGCGAGCTATCGCCTCACGGGCAGCCATCTGCATGGCATGCCTCTCCATAGGCATGGCCCTTCCCACAAAACAGAAGTGGCGAGCAGCAGATCGTCCTCCCTTGAACTACACCACAGCTTGGTGCATAGACACGTCATCACTGAGCTTGTGTTGATAGAGTGTGAACTCCGGGTGAGCTGCTGGCCCGATCGCGAGCTTGGTGATGGAGACGAGGAGCTTGACAAACCCCTCGGGCACGTTGGTGAACACTCGATTCTCACAGCTGCTTCCAGCCATCTAAAAAAGTAGGCAAAAATTCTGAGTAGTCATGTCATAAATTTATGATGACCAACAGAAAATAGCTACAATTGCAAAATGCTGAAAAAGCACAAAAGATGCTAATAACCGATTAGCGATCGCACCTAGTGGCTTCCTACAGTCAGCCTGGCTCTGATACCAAGCTTGTCACGACCGGTTTTTCAATAAAATAATTATTGAGAGACCAATCCCTTTTACGGACCAGCGAGGAAGAATTCCTTCTCACTGATAGACAATATCTTGGTCACAGAAGAAAAATACCAGGAGTAGTAAATAGAATACAAGGTTGAGCAGAGACTACCCAACAATTTATTACATGCACGCCGCTGAAACAAGACGGCGGTAGGGTGGCAAATTACTAACTCACGATAATAACGGTGGTGGAAATATCATCGCGAAGCGAGTGATATGATTCCAGAAGACTACAACTCATCAAGCGTCGGAGTGAGGCTCGAGAAGACTTATTGCGGGTGGCGGAAGCGTATACAATACAAGTGACCAATATCCGGGATCTCGCAGGACTGACTGGGACTCCTCTAGGCATCGGACGCGCTATCAAACTCTTCATCCAAGAGATCGCCTTCGTCAACATCTGGCCAAATCAACAAGCCAGGTGAGTACTACGAAAGTACTCGCAAGACAGTTCGGACATAAGGTATAATGAATGCAACATGAAGCATATGAACAAGTTAACCAGTGCGATCAGACATAGAGATAATAAATACTGGGTGCCAAGCGAGGGTCTGAATGACGCCTCGAGCGAAAACTGCAGAATAGTAATACTGGTGCCAAACGAGTGTCTGAAAGACTCCTCGAGCGGAAAATGCGGAATAATAATACAGGTGCCAAACGAGTGTCTGAAAGACTCCTCGAGCAGAAAATGCGGAATAATAATACAGGTGCCAAACGAGTGTCTGAAAGACTCCTCGAGAGGAAAATGCAGAATAATAATGCGGGTGCCAAACGAGTGTCTGAAAGACTCCTCGAGAGGAAAATGCAGAATAATAATGCCACAGTCGGGCGTCGGGGCGACACCACATAAAGGGCTTGCAACAGAAAATAAAGGAAATGTGCATGCCGTAGTCGGACGTCTGAGCGACATCACATAAAGGGCTTATATTTCAAGTGAGAAACGAGTACACGGCACAGTCGGACGTCTGCGCGACGTCTCATAAAGGGCTTATATTGTAGCTCAATAATACAATAGTTCGGGAACATAATTTATCACAAGCATGAGACAAATATAAAGTTAGTCCATCCACAGGAATAACAATAAATCTGAATTTACCACTTGAGCTTGTTCACCGGGGACAAGTTTTTCACACGGATAGATATGGATATAATGTTTACACTACTTGATCATGGATGCGATGATTTGGAAAGAATTGACTCTGCAGAGTTTGTACTTAACCACAGCCAACGGATTTCAGTACTCACGGGGACTAGTTCCGTCTACGGTGATTTGGAAGAAACACGTCTAACCAGTACACACCCAATTCAACCATCCGAAAGCCAGGGATCACCCTCGGCAACATTCAAGAAAAACCTTGAGACGGGGAGGCTACAACCTCGCGTAGCATGGGCTCAAATTTCTATACGCGTGCTCCAAGGGGGTGCCCCCCCTCTCGGTCCCAACCGGAAACACCCATGCCCCCTGACCGGATGACTGGCTTTAATCCTGGGCCAAGGTACCATCATCCCGGCCTCTCTGTTTGGTGTGTACACGGAAAGAGGTTACCAACTTACTAAACCGCATCCTGGCAATGAGACATGTGGTAGCACGGAAAGGGGAAAGAACGGTAACGTGGCTCCAACCACGTTAACGTCGGAGGAAGTCAGATGACGCAAGGCTGGTATGCTACAACAGTACCACCTTGCTGCCCTTCATGTCACCACATGATTAGGCCATCTCTCATCAGAGATCATCGCAACTTTGGACTTGCAGGAAAAGAACGATAATGTGGCTCCAACCACGTTAACGTCGGGGAATGTCGGATGACGCAAGGCTGGTATGCTACAACAGTACCACCTTGCTGCCCTTCATGTCACCACATGATTAGGCCATCTCTCATCAGAGATCATCGCGACTTTGGAACAACCGGGTCGTTTCCTTACAAGCAACGAGGTATTTACCGACACTCATATGCCACGCACAAACTCTCACGTGAACATGTAAAACACCTGTCATATCAAATGTTCAAAACATGCTTGCCTGGTTCTGAGAAGTCGGAGTCTAGCTCGGCGAAGTTCGCGGCTCCGTCACCTCTCTCGGAACCTACGGCAATCACCAAACGGATACTAAAGTGAAAACCAACACTTGCACAGAAACTTTTCCAAATAATTTTCAAATAAATCCCATAAAAAACTAGACAAAATTTTAAGATTGTCAGAAAAAGAATCACTCAAAAATCCCTTTTTATTAAAAAGTTATAAACGTTTCTGTCCAGGGACTTATCTGTAATGAAACAGAAAAGTTCCAGGGTTTTAACTGAGAAAATAGAAAACGCTTCGGTTGGGAATGCGCAAGCGCAAAGGAGAAAACGTATTTTGCCCGAAGGCGCCAACAGAAGACGGTTCGCGAATAAAAGA
Organism: Triticum aestivum; assembly: GCF_018294505.1. Lineage (NCBI taxonomy): Eukaryota > Viridiplantae > Streptophyta > Magnoliopsida > Poales > Poaceae > Triticum > Triticum aestivum. The sequence goes on along the minus strand of NC_057814.1, from coordinate 288,109,100 downwards.
ACAGAGGCTGACACGCGGGGTCCACATGTCAGGTTTGAAAAGCTCGTCGGCGCCCGAAGACTGCGGTGGACGCCGGCGTCGAACCACGGCGAGTTAGGAGAAACGGAGGGTACCAAGAGCTTCAGCGTCTTCTTCCACGTCGGTGGGTGGTGGACTCGTCCAACGGGGAGCACCACGTCGACGGTGACACTATCTCCGGCGGACGGCGGCTCGGGTGAGGATGGGGAACTCCGATGGAGGGCTGCAAACTACGAATTGAGGCGCGGGTCAGAACGAGTGATGCAAGGTGAAGCTACTGGCAAGAGAATGGAGGCGGAGGAGCGCACACGGGGGCGAATCGGGCTGGATCCCGTGGCGGGTCGCGGCGGCCGGAGTCGAGGAAGGAGATCTCCTCGGGGCTCTACCAGTGGCTATGCTTGCTCTAGGGGAGTGCAGGGATGGTGGGTGCTCGAGTTGAAGCTTGGGGCCTCTATTTATAGGCAGATCGACGGGGTGGCCGTGAACGGAGAATCTCCGGCGAGCGATTACGGCCGAGCAGTGGATTGGCAGGTGGTTTGAGCGGCCAAGCAGCATTAGTGGAGGTTACTGGAGTCGTTTCACAGCTAAACGGAGATGGTCTTGGAGTAATGGCGTCGGTCCACGGTGAGGTGACCGCACGGGCTCAACGGCGGCAGAGAGCGCGCTCCGCGCCCTGCGGTTCACGACGAGAGCGGCAACGTATTCTGGGGAGTGGAAGGCCACGCGGTGGGCTCCGGTGGTTTGGGCGGCGCTGGGTGGCGTCGTCGGCGCCGTGTCTCCCGCTGGTGTCCGCAAAGCCGCCGCCGGCGTCGGTCACGGGGCGGCGCACCTTCTGCTGCTCGTCGCCGACGCCCGCAAGGCGCCAGGCGTTCGTGCGGTGCAGGAACAAGAGGGCGGGGACGAGGAGCAAGGCGATGCGGTGGCACTGGCGAGATCGACGTCCTTCTGTGAAGAAAACGACAGCAGGCCACTGCAGTGTTCTCTGAACTTTCTGAACTTGACACAGACAGTGCACTGCAGGTGTTCGACAGAAGGTTTTGGCTATGAGATAAATTTTTCTGGAGCTGTAACTTGGTGAGATGACCACTCAATGCGCCCAGAGGCTGCCTGACTTTACTTGGAATTTTTGGAGAAGGTTTTGAATGAATTTCACCAAATTTGACAAATCTGGTCCAAACTTGCAGCAGGTGTAGTTTGAAAATTTTGAACTGAAGACCAGTGGATCTTCATGGTTCTAGGTTGAGGGTTCAAAGGAATAGGAGGGGAAAAAGGTTTGGTGGCAAAAATCAAGACAGAAAGTGGAGTTCCTTTGTAAATCTCCAAGTGCTGGAAAAGAAGGCAGAAATTTATTTGAATAGAATTTGTATGGAAATAATCACATGGGGAGGTTCAACTTGCTGGATTTGATGCAAATCATGATCCAAAGGTGAGGAAGTGGTTAGGAGAGAGGATTTGCACTAATGCCATGGCAAGAAGGAATTGTTGAAAGTGGCAAAGGACTTTCCAAAAGCCATAGTGCAAAATTCAAAAAGATTTTCAAAAGTTATTTTCCCAAATGAAAAGCATTTTGTCTTGAGACCAAATGAAAAGCAAGAACTTCCAAGACCAAAGGCAGATCTTGGGTGAATCCAAACAAAACTTTTGCCATAAAGAAAAATATATGAGAGGGAGAGTTCTCTTGAAGAAAAATTTAAATCACTCCCCTCAAGTCAAATAAAATCTTTTGAAAAATCCAAATAAAAACTTGGGTGTCACAAATACAGGCTAAACAACATATGCAACATGAAACCAATTATCACACTGTCAACTTAGAGCAAGCACCTGCAATGGTGGAGTACGGGAGATGAACTCATCACGTAGACTTGGGACTTCAACTGCATTAGCAGTAGCAGTGGCAAATCTAGAGAGTCTCTATTTGCGTCGGTCCAGAGGACCACCAACATCCCCTAACTTACTCTTTTCCTTCCTCTTTTTTGATATTGCCTTATGAAGTCAAAACCACAAGAAGATGAATAAAATTAGCTCCGCATAACTGTTGATGCATGATACAGACGAACACTACATTGATGTAAGGCAAACGCAGGATAGGAGGATGGAATATATACAAAAAGACAGCATTGCATATTCACACGTACGATAGGAGGATGAAATATGTATGAATAACAGTAAGTAGAAGGCATTTCAACAAAATTAGAAGAAATGAAGGCTAGGCACCATATGAACATGCAACCAATATCACTCTATCAGGTAAAAGTTGTCTCGTCGTAAGTACCATTTCAAGAAATTAGAAGCAGTACAAGCTAGAAGACAATGCAAGATGCAACCTACATCACACTCCCAAGTTAAATGTGTCTTATGGGTAAGTGATTGTTGCAGGTATAAGTTGTAAGCTATGCAGATGCAATTCAACAAAATTAGAAGCAATACAAACTAGACATCATACGGAACATGCAACCACATATAACAGTTCCAACTTAGAGCAAGCACCTGTGATGGTGGAGTAGGGGAGATGTGCTCATCATCTACACAGCTACGTTGACTGTCCAGCCTTGTGTTGTGTTGCGAATCTTGTTGGGAGGATGGCAGAGTAGAATCTGTAGGGACCCTCTGTTTGAGTTGCTCCAATGGACCACTATCATCCACTGCCATACTAATTTCCTTCAGTTGTATTTATTTTGCATTATGAAGTCAAATCGAGAAGAAAAAGGAATAAAATTTGCTCTTCAGAACTTATTCATGCATGATACTGATGAACACTACTCGGATGAAAGGCAAACACATGATACGAGGATGGAATATGTACGAAAAATAGGAGGGTGTGACATATTCACACTTATGATGTGGTAACTAAGCAGAAGGCATTACAACAAATTAGAAGCACTGCAAGCTAGACACCATATGAAAGATGCAACCAACACTACAGCAGCATGCTGCTAACGCGACACTACGATCAGAGACCGTTCGACGAAACTGTGTGGGACGCAATAATCACAAACGATGGTGTAAAAGAACCGTCAAAAAAGGTGCAAAACATTTGCGATGGTGGAGCCATCAAACACGGTTCAGATTTTAGTTGCGTGTGCGATGCAGGGCAAATGGTTGATCCAGATGAAATGTTTGCGATTAGATAAAACAATAGAAACAGGCAGCCATATCAATGTGTTTGCGATATACGGCATATAGTTCGCTCCGATGAACTGTTTGCTATTAGGGAAAGCAACAGAATTGGTCAGCCAGATCAAGGTGTGTGTGATATACGGCATATGGTTCAGTCGAATGAACTGTTTTCGATTAGGGAAGAGAACATAAACGGTTCAACTTAACAAGATGTGTGAGATACGCGACAAAAAGGCCCAGAGGTTAATTCGAGAACACGTACACAGAGGTTAATTTGACATACATGACTTATAAGTTTCACAGAAATCATATCACTGTTTTTGGAGAACATTTAATTGCATTGAATGTATACAGTGCTTCGTCCTATTAGTTGAATTAACCTCGTGGTCCATGTTTTGGAAACATGTCGTAAAGTAATGGGATAGACCTTCATTCAAGCCAATCAACATGTGTTCAAAAAACGAAAATTATCAAAAAGTAACGAGATAGACCTTCTTCAAGCCAATCAACATGTGTACAAAAAACAAAAAATGTAAAAATTACAAAACAAGGACCTCGAGGTTAATTCAACTAATATGATGGAGCACTATAAACATTCAACGCAATTAAATGTTTACAGTGACCCATCACATCAGTTAATTTAACATCGAGGCCACTTCCCATCCGGTCACTGATGACTACTCAAGCCTCAGCACAATTAACTTGGGAGTTTCACTAGATGAGCTATCGGTAGGGAAGCTGGTCCTTGCTGCTGTAGGATCCCTCTTTGCATCCTTTATTGGGCACCCGGATGACCGACTATTGCTGCCCAATGGTCAATGCCACGTCCCCCGCATGGATGTTTTTGCAACGGGTAACTGCATCGTCGCGTCGCGCCCGGTGCAACTGCATGCACACGAACATGCGTGATTGTGCACCGGCCTCAAACAGTAGCAGCACAACTTATAAATTGACGGATGGAGTACTAGCTACAGTCATGCATATAATTAAGCAAAGGGATCACACATGTCTGTATTGACTGGAATGAGAATGCAATAGCACAATAAGAATTAAGGCCACGATGATGCGATCGCAGTGGTGGCTACAGGAGGCAAGAAGAAAGATGCATCCATCAACGTACAACCCCCTCCTCCTCAATTCAGTGCGCCGGGCCATCGACCGACGGCTAAGGAGCGGCGGATTTTCTGGTGAGGTCAAGGTGCTTCTCAGCAAAGGCATCCAAGGCTTCCAGCCGGTTGAAGAAGGCCAACGTCGTAGCATCCTCGCTGGCCTTGTAGACACCTATGTACGTGATTTTCTCGTACACGTGGATGTGTAGGTCGACGAATTCTTGCAGGGGAGGTGCCTCGCGGCGAGCGTGACCTCCAGGTGGACATTCTTCGTGGCGTCGGTGGGCGGTCGCAGGGCCACCAGTGCTTGAAAGAGGTTCCGACCATGGAGGCCGATTAGGGTGGCAGGCAATGAGGAGCCCGGGCGCGCGGGCTGGAGGAGTACGGCGATGTCGTCCACGAGCTTCTTGAAGACGGTGAACTTGTTGGTGGTGGCAATAATCATCTGGTCCAACTGAGAGTCATAGGTGGCGTCGACGGCGGCCATCCACCAGCCGGTCGCCAAAATTGTCTAGAGACGATCCTCGGTGCCATGCCGTAGGCCAGCGTCGTGGACCATCTGGCACAGCTGCTTGCCGCTCGCGTGCATCGTCGCCATTGGTCTGGAGTGATCACTTTTGCGCTTATTATTGTAGGTGCTTAGGCAAATGCTTAGGTGCGTACGATGTGGTAGATACATTGGAATGGAGGGGCGTCTTTATATGAGTGCAAACTGTGTTGCATTCACATCAAGCTGCCTCTTTTCCCGGTCCTCCTCCCATTACTTCCCTCATGCATTCACACGATGCTAATTGAAGGAGGATGCATCATTGGCCGTTCAACATTTTGGGAACCGCTACCCTCTCCCTCGTCTGTATTAAAGCTGTATCGGGAACTGTGCCGCCCACTGTCAAATCTAATAGTACTACGCCGCCCGCTGCACGCCTGGCTGAATACACCTCCTCGCCTCCATCTATGCTTAATTACTGAATTTTTCTTGCAAAATTTATATACTGCTAGTGAATTTTAGCTTCATATTTTGACAAATCGCACTGTTACAAGGTTGACAAATGGCAATGTTACTAGATCAACAAATGTTAATCTTTCCAGTTTGACAAATGGCAACATACCCAATATGACAAATGCAAATCTTACCAAATTGTTTGTAATTGGTTGCACACGGGTCATCCAAAAGAACCATTTGCGTTACAGAGATGCACAAATCCCGCTCTCACTTTGCATACGGGTGTTCTATCTAAAACGTCTGCAATCAAAAGTGGTAGCTATTTTTTTCAAAATGCCTTTGTTGGCTATTATTCGAGTGCGCTTTCTCTCAAAATGGACAGGAAAAATACCACAGCATGTCCGGTGCCATTCCATGATAGCATGTCAATGTTTTGCCGGCAATCAACGGTGCCCTAGTGGTTGAAATTCATTCCCATTTCTTGCATTGGACCTAAGAATGCACCCAAGGACAAAGATTTGATTTTTCAACCAATTTATGTGCACTAGAACATGTGCATGTAGTTCAAATTTGAATTATGCACATAAATGCATTGAAAACTCAGTTAATGCATAAAAATGTCCAAACGAACCCCGAAAAATCACAAAAATTGACACAACACTCTTGTTGTTCTATGTGGACACGAGAAAATTTTTGAAAGCAATAAGAGGCAATGGATATCGTTTCCTCCCCAAAGGTGGGATGTTCCCTACCGAAATCATCATGCTTGTTGTGAGAAGCATATACCCAAACCCGCCCCAAATGGGACAAAAAAATTACCATGGCATGTTGATGCCGCTCCATGATAGCATGCCAAGTTTCATGAATTTCAGATGAGTTTTGGATTTACTAGTATTTAGAAACCAGGTATCTCAATGTTTGCGGCCGAGTGATGGTGGCAGGGTGTTTGACATTCATTCCCATTTCTTGCATGGGACCTAAGCATGCAACCAAGGACACATATTTGAATTTTCAACCAATTTATACGCATTAGAGCATGTGCCTGCAGTTCAAATTTGAATTATGCACATGAATGCAAAGAAAACTCAGTTAAAGTGCAAAAATGTCCAAGCGAACCCCAAAAAATCCCAAAAATTGAAACAACACTCCTGTTGTTCTATGTTGACACTAGGAAAAAAATTGGAATCGAGAAGAGGCAATGGATATCGTTTCGTCCAGAAAGGTGAAACGTTCCCTACCGAAACCATGAAGCTTGTTGTAAGAAGCTCTGGTTTGTGACAAGCATGTCCCCAAACCTACCCCAAATGGGACAAAAAATTTACCACTGCATGTTGATGCCGCTCTCCATGACAGCACGCCTAGTTTCATGAATTTCAGACGAGCTTTGGATTTACTAGAATTTAAAAAGAAGGTATCTCAATGTTTGTGGCTGAGTGATAGTGGTAGGGTGTTTGACATTCCTTCCCATTTCTTATAAGGGACCTAAGCATGCAACCAAGGACACAGATTTGAAATTTCAACCAATTTATATGCATTAGAGCAGGTGCCTGTAGTTCAAATTTGAATTATGCACATGAATGCAAAGAAAACTTAGTTAATGTATAAAAATGTCCAAGCGAACCCCGAAAAATCCCAAAAATTGACACAACACCCCTGTTGTTCTATGTTGACACTAGGAAAAAAATTGAAATCAAGAAGAGGCAATGGATATCGTTTCGTCCAGAAAGGTGAAACGTTCCCTACCGAAACCATCAGGCTTGTTGTGATAAGCTCTGGTTTGTGACACGCATATTCCCAAACCTGCCCCAAATGGGACAAGAAATTTGCCACGGCATGCTGATGCCGCTCCATGACAGCATGCCAAGTTTCATGAATTTCAGACGATCTTTGGATTTACTAGAATTTAAAAACCTGGTATCTCAATTTTTGCGGCCGAGTGACGGTGGCAGGGTGTTTGACATTCATTCCCATTTCTTGCATGGGACCTAAGCATGCAACCAAGGACATAGATTTGAATTTTCAACCAATTTATATGCATTAGAGCATGTGCCTGTAGTTCAAATTTGAATTATTCACATGAATGCAAAGAAAACTCAGTTAATGTATAAAAATGTCCTAGCGAACCCCGAAAAATCCCAAAAATTGACACAACACTCCTGTTGTTCTATGTTGACACTAGGAAAAAAAATTGAAATTGAGAAGAGGCAATGGATATCGTTTCGTCCAGAAAGGTGAAACGTTCCCTACCTAAACCATCAGGCTTTTGGTGAGAAGCTCTGGTTTGTGAGAAGCATATCCCCAAACCTGCCCCAAATGGGATAAAAAATTTACCACGGGATGTTGATGCCGCTCCATGACAGCATGCCAAGTTTCATGAATTTCAGATGAGCTTTAGATTTACTAGAATTTAAAAACCAAGTATCTCAATGTTCATGGTCGAGTGACGGTGGCAGGGTGTTTGACATTCATTCCCATTTCTTGCATGGGACCTAAGCATGCAACCAAGGACACATATTTGAATTTTCAACTAATTTATATGCATTAGAGCATGTGCATGTGATTCGAATTTGAATTATGCACATGAATGCATAGAAAACTCAGTTAATGTATAAAAATGTCCAAGCGAATCCCAAAAATTGACACAACACTCCTGTTGTTCTATGTTGACACTAGGAAAAAAATTGAAATCGAGAAGAGGCAACGGATATCGTTTCGTCCAGAAAGGTGAAACTTTCCCTACTGAAACCATGACACTTGTTGTGAGAAGCTCTAGTTTATGAGAAGCTTATACCCAAACCTGCCCCAAATGGGACAAAAAATTTACCATGGCATGTTGATGCCGCTCCATGATAGCATGCCAAGTTTCATGAATTTCGGACAACTTTTGGATTTACTAGAATTACAAAAGCAAGTACGTCAATGTTTGCCGGAGAGCCACGATGCCGTGGTGTTCGAAATTCATCCCCATTTCTTGCTTGGGACATAAGCATAAACTCATGGACACATATATTATTTTACAACCCATGTTGGTGCACCGGAGCATGTGCATTTAGTTTAATTTTGAATTGTGCACCTGAAATGGCTAGGAAACCAATTTAATGTATAAAAATGTCCAAACGAACCCTGAATAATTTGAATTCTTTTACGACACACATATAGTTGCATGTTCACTGCAGATAAAAGGTCTAGCAATTCAAACGCTGTCCATTGCCGCTGTGACCCCATTATGTAATTCAAATCAAGACAAAAAATCAAGTAGATCCCACACAGTTTATTAGAACCAACCGTGTGAGATGCAACACAAAATATCTTGGAGCACCGTTGGAGTATACTACGCATACGGCTTACATGAGAAGGTGCAACGGCTATAGTCCACAACCCGCTCTAAATAGGGGACCGTATCTGATGACACTTTGCACGCCAGTTTTTTCGCTGAAGCGATTCCAAATTTTTGGCTTCCGCGGAAATATCTACCTCCCCGCCTCATCCCCCTTACCAACAGCCGTATTTCCCCTGTTTCCTCCTTCCTTTCCAAGTTGAAACCTTCACTCCTTGCTTGCAGCGCCGCCTCCACTTTGGCGACCCTCCTTCACGCTGCTCGGCCTCGTCTATCCTGGCAGGTAATCCACACCTGACCCCTATCCTCCTCCTCCTTCCACAGCCCACATGCCCCGACCGCCGGCGTGACACCTTCCACCCAAATCACCGACCCCTCCACCAAATAAGCGCCACCCTAAGCCATGTTGCATGTAGTATAGCTAGGATCTCAAGGAGCATTTGGCAGCGGAGAAGAAAATCGCGATCGCACAAGCGGATGTGGTCGCGATGGCTGCCATTCGTGCCGACCCCCAGATCTTGGAGGAGTATCTTGTCGTCGAGGCCACCGTCGACGCCTCGCGTGCCAACGCCGCGACACGGTTTTCTCGAGGCCACCGACGGTGCCTTCGACGAAGACTACGAGGTGTTTTCTCAGTGTGCACATGCTTACCTCAACTCGAGAGCCAGCAGGTTGGTGCCAGGAGCGGCTCAGGCAACTCACCACTACGACTAGGGCACCCATGATGGGGAGGCCTCGCCCTCTTCCATGTCCAAGGAGCCAATCGTCATCGATATCTCCGACAATGAGGAGTAGCTTGTGTTATTAGCTCACTATGAGGACCCATGTTCAGTTTGCTCGCTACTGCCTTTCCTTAACAAATTCTAGTGAATTGTGCTATCTACTTTTACCATGCAATCTTCTGCTCTAGAGTATATGTTCTGTATGTCATGCAATGTGGTGTTCAGTTAACTGTTTGGTTCAATTCTACAAATGTGATGTTCAATTCTTCAGGGTGCAATTTTCCAAGTTGTCAAGCATGCTTGGTTTGGTTAACTGTCCGATCTTCTATTAGGAGTATGTTATATTGTGCAATGTGGTGCTCAGTTAAGGTTTGTTCATTTGTTGGGGTGTTTAGTTAACTGTTTGGTTCAATTCTGCAATGCGATGTTCAATTGTTGTGGGTGCATTCTATTATTGTATACCATGTGAGAAATAAATTGAATTTGGTTGTACTAAATACATGAGAAACAAATACAATTACTATATTTCCAAGTTGTTAAGCATGCTTGGTTTGTATAAGTGTCCGATCCTCTATTGGGAGTATGTTATATTGTGCAATGTGGTGCTCAGTTAAAATTTGGTTCATTTGTTGTGGTCTTTGGTTAATTGCTTGGTTCAATTATGTAATGTGATGTTCAATTGTTGTGGCTGCATTCTGTTATTGTATACCATGTGAGAAATAAATCGAATTTGGCTGTACTAAATACATGAGAAACAAATTCAATTTCTATATTTCCAAGTTGTTAAGCATGCTTGGTTTGGTTAACTGTCTGATCTTCTATTAGGAGTATGTTATACTGTGCAATGTGGTGCTCAGTTAATGTTTGGTTCATTCGTTGTGGTGTTTAGTTGACTGCTTAGTTCAATTTTGCAATGCGATGTTCAATTGTTGTGGCTGCATTCTGTTATTATATACCATGTGAGGAATAAATCAAATTTGGCTGCACTTAATACATGAGAGACATATACAAGTGCTATATTTCCTAGTTCTTAATCATGCTTGGTTTGGATAAATGGGTTTTCCATGTGGCTTGAATTAATCTGATGAATATTCAATGTGCTTATTTATCATCAACGTATTTTACTGATAGCATGCGAAGCCTTACTTAACCTGATGACTAAGTACTTTATATGTGTTGCAGGGAAACAATGGGAAGCACTGAGGTTTAGAAGATGGTACTAACTATTATACCTTGCCTTTTTTAATTCCTTTGCCCCATTTCCAATATAGAGAAGATATTTATGCACATTCTTGTTTTCAGGCCTTTGCAAAGCAGTTCACTGATGATTATCTCCCAAACCACCTCTGTGGTCAGGAGGCGAGGAAAGTTTTCATACAACACCCACGATTCAATATTGAAGTGTTCCTGAAGAGGTCGAAGGATGGATGGTCAATCATCCACAGGCACTGGCCTAAAGTTGCAAAGACCTTCAACATGAATGAATGCTCAATATTCGCCTTCTGCTTCATCAGTTTTCCAGATGAGATGCATCTGTCTATGTACCGTCTATGACGCTAATTTCAAAACGTTCTAGATGTTGCATGTGAAACTTGGTGCTAGTGCAGTTGTGTAATGGGGTAGTTGAGTGCTGAAGCTATATGATGTTGTACTCGGATGTATTTCAATTATGAAATCATGCTTCCTTAATATGTAAATGAAATATATTATGTGCTTAATATGAATATCAATTAGATTAGTAAATGGATTATTAATAATAGGGCAATTGGCCTACTAATTGGTTTTCCTATTGCAAACAATTATTGAGAAAACACCATGGGTGATGACCTCAGGGAACGCACATAGTTTCTAGAAATAAACCGTTTTGGATCAATCAACAATCACACACGACATTCTCTTGAAAACTGTTTGCGTTACACCACCTTGTGCAGATGTTTTCCTTGGAGTGACTGTGTGGGATGTATATAGGAATGGAAACGTTTAGCGGGTACTGACTGTGTGGGATGTACTTACAACCGGAAACGATTTTGCATGTATAATTGTATTTTTTAGCACTACTGTACGTATAACCGTATTTGGTCGCTCGCCGATCGCACACGACCTCCTTTTGCCGAGCGTGTGTGCCAGGAGGGCATATCCCCGACGGTTTCTGGGTGGTGTGGGAAGGACCCCCTATCACAGTCACTCAGTAGGTGACGGTTCCGAATGTCGTCGCGGGAAGGGGTTAAAAACCGTTTGTATAGCACCTCGCTGTACCAGTGCAATATCACTCTGCCAAGTTCAAACCGTCTGGCATTTCAACAAATTAGAAGCAATACATGCTAAAAATCATATGCAAGACGCAACCAATATCACAATGGCGACTTAAAGCTGCCTTATCATAAGTGACTGATGCGGGATATGCAAGAACAGTAGTCTGATGCAAAAACATGGTGTGATCAGATATAGTATGTTCTAGAAATAGGAACATGTGTCATATTCACTGGCATTATGTGTAAAGTAAGCAGACGCAATTCAACAAAGTTAGAAGCAACACAAGCTAGACATCATACGCAACATGCAACCACGTATAATAGTTCCAAGTTAGAGCAAACACCTGTGATGTTGGAGTTGGGAAGATGTGCTCATCATCTACACCGCTACGTTGACTGTCTAGCCTTGCGTTGTCTTGCAAATCTTGTTGGGAGGATGGCGAGTAGAATCTGTAGAGACCCTCCGTTTCAGTTGCTCGAAAGGACCACCATCATCCAATGCCTTAGCAATTTGCTTCCGCTTTATTGATTTTGCATTGTGAGGTCAAACTGACAAGAAAAAGGAATAAAATTTGCTCTTCAGAACTCATTCATGCATGATACTAACAAACGCTACTCTGATGAAAGGCAAAGTCATGATACGAGGATGGAATATGTACGAAAAACTGGACGGCTTGACATATTCACACCTATGATGTGGTAACTAAGCAAAAGTCACTTCAACAAATTGCACTGCAAGCTAGACACCATATGGAAGGTGCAATCAATATCACTCTGCCAAGTTAAAATTGTCTCGTCATATGTGGTGTTCATCAAACTATAAGCACTACATGCTAGAAATCATATTCAAGACACAAACCAATATCACACTGCCAACTTAAAGGTGTCCCATCATAAGTGACTGATGCAGGATACACAAGAAGAGTAGTTTCATGTAAGAACATGGTGTGATAGACAGATATAGGATGTACCAAAAATAGGAAGGCACGTCATATTCACACGTATCATGTGTAAGCTAAGCAGATGCATTTTACACTAATTAGAAGCAATACAAGCTAGACACCATATGCAACATGCAACCAGATATCACACTGCCAAGTTAGAGCAACCACCTTGGATGATGGAGTAGGGTAGCAGAGACTTGGAACTTGTAATGCACTAGCAGTACGAGGAGAATCCATACAGATGTTCCATTTACGTTGCTGCAGAGGACCACCATCATTGCCTTCCTTAATCTTTTCCTTCCTCTTTTTTGATTTTGCCTTGTCAGTCAAACCCACAAGAAAAAGGGATAAAATTTTCTCTTCAGAAGTCATTGATGCATGATACTGATGAACACTACTTTCATGATAGGAGGATGGAATATGTATGAAAAACAGGACGACATGATGTGGGGACCCCGACTCATAAGTCATGATCACGGAATGCAGTGTACAGTGATCCCAGAGATCAATGCTCATTGAACACACAGAAGCTGAATAACAAGAGTCTTACATCCATACATACCATATTACACAAGTAGGACCATTATGGTCAAGTCCTGAGTATAACATCGCAGCGGAAATCTTTGTTGACATCTTGGACCCATGTCATCTGCCTTAACCCTGCAAGCACTCTGACTGGGAAGCGTCCTAGCTCGCATGTTCGTCACCGAAGTATTCTTCATCATATCTTGTTCTTTAATGCATGGCAAATAAAATAACCAGTGGCAAGCCAATGAGTACTTTGAATGTACTCGCAAGCAACCCATGTTTTGGTTCAAGATACAACAATGCAATTTTATAGGTAAATTTTTGCAGAAAGCTAATTTTGAATGCTATGACATGTTCAACAACTTGCAAAGCATGCATCAAGAGAATTCAAGTAACCCAGAGGAAAGGTTACAGATATCAACATAAATAGAGTTGGAAACAACCCATCTTAATCATCATGTCAAGTCTTTTGACGTGACCCAAGTAATTATTTCCACTTATCCATACACACTCACCAGGTTTCGTAAACATGTGGACGTAGCCCAAGAGCGGTTACCCAACTGTCCTTGACCGTGGACACGGCTATTCGAGTAGTTTGACACTCTACAGAGGCTGCACACTTTACCCACAAGATCCGGGGAACTTCCGTGTCATCCACGACCCGCGGTACCTCAAGTACCCGGGGTAAGCACCCGATCACTATCTTTCCCTAGATGACACTAACATAGAGTCCACTCAATTGGTAGTAACCCCCGTGCCCAACATTTCACATCTTAAAATCGTGGAGCCTCGCTCCCATATTCATCACATACCACTAGCACGGGGTACCAACGGTGTGTCCGGTGCCCTGTGAAAATAGTCATGGCCGCCTATCCAAGCACGACCCCGTCCCGAGAGTGACCTTGTGTCACCCCCGTCACTAGTAATGCGGGCACCATGTAAGTATCGGCCTAGGTAATCAATCATGCCCTTTCCCATATAAGGGTAGAGTGGTTGCGTGCTACCCCTTGAGCACTGCGTTGGTTTTCCCTTGAAGAGGAAAGGGTGATGCAGCAAAGTAGCGTAAGTATTTCCCTCAGTTTTGAGAACCAAGGTATCAATCCAGTAGGAGGCCATGCACGAGTCCCTCGCACATACACAAACAAATCAATCCTCGCGACCAACGCGATAAGGGGTTGTCAATCCCTACACGGTCACTTACGAGAGTGAGATCTGATAGATATGATAAGATAATATTTTTGGTATTTTTATGATAAAGATGCAAAGTAAAAGTAAACAAAATAAAAACGGCGCCACAAATAGCTTGTTGTCGGGAGATTAATATGATGGAAAATAGACCCGGGGCCATAGGTTTCACTAGTGGCTTCTCTCAAGAGCATAAGTATTTATGGTGGGTGAACAAATTACTGTTGAGCAATTGACAGAATTGAGCATAGTTATGAGAATAGACCCGGGGCCATAGGTTTCACTAGTGGCTTCTCTCAAGAGCATATGTATATAGGCATCACGTCCGAGACAAGTAGACCGACTCCTTCCTGCATCTACTACTATTACTCCACACATCGACCGCTATCCAGCATGCATCTAGAGTATTATGTTCATAAGAACAGAGTAACGCTTTAAGCAAGATGACATGACGTAGAGGGATAAACTCATGCAATATGATATAAACCCCATCTTGTTATCCTCGACGGCAAAAATACAATACGTGCCTTGCTGCCCCTACTGTCACTGGGAAAGGACACCGCAAGATTGAACCCAAAGCTAAGCACTTCTCCCATTGCAAGAAAGATCAATCTAGTAGGCCAAACCAAACAGATAATTCGAAGAGACTTGCAAAGATAACCAATCATACATAAAAGAATTCAGAGAAGATTCAAATATTTTTCATAGATAAACTTGATCATAAACCCACAATTCATCGGTCTCAACAAACACACCGCAAAAGAAGATTACATCGAATAGATCTCCACGAGAGAGGGGGAGAACATTGTATTGAGATCCAAAAAGAGAGAAGAAGCCATATAGCTAATAACTATGGACCCAAAGGTCTGAGGTAAACTACTCCCACATCATCGGAGAGGCTATGGTGTTGATGCATAAGCCCTCCGTGATCGATGCCCCCTCCGGCAGAGCTCCGGAACAGGCCCCAAGATGGGATCTCATGGGTACATAAGGTTGCGGCGGTGGAATTAGGTTTTTGGCTCCGTCTCTGGTAGTTTGGGGGTACGTAGGTATATATAAGATTAGGAAATACGTCAGTGGAGCAACAGGGGGCCCACGATGGTGGAGGGCGCGCCTGGGGGGGGGGGGGGTAGGCGCGCCCCCTACCTCGTGGCATCCTATTTGATGTCTTGACGTAGGGTCCAAGTACTCTGGATCACGTTCGTTCCGAAAATCACGTTCCCGAAGGTTTCATTCCGTTTGGACTCCATTTGATATTCTTTTTCTGTGAAACTCTAAAATAGGCAAAAAACAGCAATTCTGGGCTGGGCCTCCGGTTAATAGGTTAGTCCCAAAAATAATATAAACTTGTATAATAAAGCCCAATAATGTCCAAAACAGAATATAATATAGCATGGAACAATCAAAAATTATAGATACGTTGGAGACGTATCTTAATGGTGGAAATCACGGAAAGTCTTTGGAATAGTGGAAACACTAGCACCCAAATCACACAAGGCATAGCATTCATGATCTTTAATATTAATTTTAATAGTACGTTCCCATTCATCATAGAGTTTTCTAGGGATAGAAACTTCCAACTCAAGTTTTTCTTCATAAGATTGCATCAAAGCATCAACGATATGTTTAGTAAAGGCTTTATATTGACTATAAGCATGAGGAGAATTTAGCACGGATTGCAACAAGGAAATACAATCTATCAAAGAGCAATTATCATAATTAAATTCCTTGAAATCCAAAATAGTGGGTGTATTGAGATCTAAAGTTTTGACTTCTTCAATCTCACTTTTATCAATTTTAGCATCAAGATCTAAAAACTCCGAATTTTTGGGACGCCTTCTAGGTAAAGGTGGATCATATTCTGTCCTATCATTATCAAGATTCATATTGAAAAACAAAGATTTAATAGGGGACACATCAATAACTTTTAGATCTTCATCTTTGTTTTCAAAGAAACTAGAAGAACACGCTTTCACAAAGCAATCTTTCTTAGCATGCATCCTAGCGGTTCTTTCTTTGCACTCATCAATGGAAATTCTCATCGCTTTGAGAGACTCATTGATATAATGCTTAGGTGGAATTGATCTAAGTTTCAAACAATAACCATCAAGAGAAATTCTATCAATGTTCCTAGTCAATTCGTCAACTTTAAGCAATTTTTCGTCAAGCAAAGCATTGAAATTCTTTTGCGAATTCATAAATTCCTTAACACTAGTATCAAATTCAGAAGGCATCTTATTAAAGTTTCCATAAGAATTGTTGTAGGAATTACCATAATTATTAGAGGAATTACTAGGATACGGCCTAGGATTAAAGTTTCCTCTATATGCGTTGTTACCGAAATTATTCCTACCAACAAAATTCACATCCAGATTCATTATTATTCTCAATCAAAGTAGACAAAGGCATATCATTAGGATCAGAAGAAACACTCTTAGTAGCAAATAATTTCATAAGTTCATCCATCTTTCCACTCAAAACAATAATTTCTTCTATCGCATGCACTTTTTTATTAGTAGATCTTTCAGTGTGCCATTGAGAATAATTAACCTTAATATTATCTAGGAGTTTAGTAGCTTCTCCTAAAGTGATTTCCATAAAAGTGCCTCCCGCGGCCGAATCTAAAAGATTTCTAGAAGCAAAATTCAATTCGGCATAAAATTTTTGTATAATCATCCACAAATTCAAACCATGCGTAAGGCAATTACGTATCATTAATTTCATCCTCTCCCAAGCTTGTGCAACATGTTCATGATCAAGTTGCTTAAAATTCATAATATCGTTTCTAAGAGAGATGATCCTGGCGGGAGGAAAATACTTAGAGATAAAAGCATATTTGCAATTATTCCAAAAATCAATACTATTTTTAGGCAAAGACGAAAACCAAGCTTTAGCACGATCTCTAAGCGAAAAAGGAAATAGCTTTAATTTAACAATATCATTGTCAACATCTTTCTTATTTTGCATATCACACAAATCAACGTAGCTATTTAGATGGGTGGCGGCATCTTCACTAGGAAGACCGGCGAATTGATCTTTCATGACAAGATTCAACAAAGAAGTATTGATTTCACAAGATTCAGTATCGGTAAGAGGAGCAATCGGAGTGCTAAGGAAATCATTGTTGTTGGTATTGGTGAAGTCACACAATTTAGTATTATCTTGAGCCATCGTGACAAACAAGCAATCCAACACACGAGCAAACAACAGATGGGCAAAAAGAGGCAAACGGAAAAGACAGGGCAAATAAAACGGCAAGGGTGAAGTGGGGGAGAGGAAAATGAGAGGCAAATGGCAAATAATGTAATGCGGGAGATAAGGGTTTGTGATGGGTACTTGGTATGTTGACTTTTGCGTAGACTCCCCGACAACGGCGCCAGAAATCCTTCTTGCTACCTCTTGAGCACGGCGTTGGTTTTCCCTTGAAGAGGAAAGGGTGATGCAGCAAAGTAGCGTAAGTATTTCCCTCGGTTTTGAGAACCAAGGTATCAATCCAGTAGGAGGCCACGCACGAGTCCCTCGCACCTACACAAACAAATAAATCCTCGCAACCAACGCGATAAGGGGTTGTCAATCCCTACACGGTCACTTACGAGAGTGAGATCTGATAGATATGATAAGATAATATTTTTGGTATTTTTATGATAAAAATGCAACGGAAAAGGAAACAAAATAAAAACGGCGCCAGAAATAGCTTGTTGTCGGGAGATTAATATGATGGAAAATAGACCCGGGGGCCATAGGTTTTACTAGTGGCTTCTCTCAAGAGTATAAGTATTTACGGTGGGTGAACAAATTACTATTGAGCAATTGACAGAATTGAGCATAGTTATGAGAATATCTAGGTATGATCATGTATATAGGCATCACGTCCGAGACAAGTAGACCGACTCCTGCCTGCATCTACTACTATTACTCCACACATCGACCGCTATCCAGCATGCATCTAGAGTATTAAGTTCATAAGAACAGAGTAACGCTTTAAGCAAGATGACATGATGTAGAGGGATAAACTCATGCAATATGATATAAACCCCATCTTGTTATCCTCGATGGCAACAATCCAATACGTGCCTTGCTGCCATTACTGTCACTCGAAAAGGACACCGCAAGATTGAACCCAAAGCTAAGCACTTCTCCCATTGCAAGAAAGATCAATCTAGTAGGCCAAACCAAACTGATAATTCGAAGAGACTTGCAAAGATAACCAATCATACATAAAAGAATTCAGAGAAGATTCAAATATTGTTCATAGATAAACTTGATCATAAACCCACAATTCATCGGTCTCAACAAACACACCGCAAAAGAAGATTACATCGAATAGATCTCCACGAGAGAGGGGGAGAACATTGTATTGAGATCCAAAAAGAGAGAAGGAGCCATCTAGCTAATAACTATGGACCCGAAGGTCTGTGGTAAACTACTCACACATCATCGGAGAGGCTATGGTGTTGATGTAGAAGCCCTCCGTGATCGATGCCCCGTTCGGTGGAGCACCAGAACAGGCCCCAAGATGGGATCTCACGGGTACAGAAGGTTGCGGTGGTGGAATTAGGTTTTTGGCTCCGTCTCTGGTAGTTTGGGGGTACGTAGGTATATATAGGAGGAAGAAGTACGTCGGTGGAGCAACAGGGGGCCCACGAGGGTGGATGGCGCGCCTGGGGGGGTAGGCGCACCGCCCGACCTCATGGCCTCCTGTTTGATGTCTTGACGTAGGGTCCAAGTCCTCTGGATCACGTTCGTTCTGAAAATCACGTTCCCGGAGGTTTCATTCCGTTTGGACTCCGTTTGATATTCTTTTTCTGGGGAACTCTGAAATAGGCAAAAAACAACAATTCTGGGCTGGGCCTCCGGTTAATAGGTTAGTCCCAAAAATAATATAAAAATGTATAATAAAGCCCAATAATGTCCAAAACAGAATATAATATAGCATGGAACAATAAAAAATTATAGATACATTGAAGATGTATCATTGCGCATGTAAGGTTGGAATAACGGTCGCAAGTTAAACCAATCCATTGTGAAAACACACACACACTTGCCTCGGTACACCACTTCATCATCAAGTGGTTACCCAACTCATTATCTCCCTCGGGCATAAGTGGCACCCCATGGGGTTTTCGATAAGTTTTTGAAAACAATCTTGCTTCCATCACCATGCATATACCCATCCCCTTTTGCGTAGCTCTACTTAGCATCCTAGCTACTCCCACCCGCACAACCCTCATAGAAGGTAGGGTCATGCATCATGGATGCTTCAGCGAGGAAAGTATCGGAGGCAAACCACCTCAAGTGGTCTCCACATCATCGTTACTCCGATGCAAGCAATAAAAATGCTATATGGCATGCATAAAAAGGGTTTCATAGACATGGTCAAAGGGCTGCTTTCCTGGTTCATTAGAGTCTTCAAGTCTTCTGGTCCTTCTCCAAGTACTCCGTGTACTTCGTCAACTAACGTCGGAGACAGATCACAATAAGCAACATAACAAGGCCAAAGTAAAAATGCTCTAAAAATGTGAGTTGGACTTTTCTAGGATACCTCTGGACATATGAGGAATGACCAAAGTGATGTCATTGGAAGTGGATCAATGGATATTTCTAAACATTTTGATATGATGGAAGCAAGGGGTTTATGGATTTGCAAGAAGTGTACAGAAATATTATTTTGAAAAATGAGCAAAGGCATCCATTTAACAAGGAATGATTTTAGGAGCATCTAGGAGTTGGTTTTACTGGATTTGGAGTTCAAAGGAATTTCCTAGGGATTTGCAAAGTTGGTTAAACATGGATAATTGGACCAATATTATTTGATGTGGTACAGAAAGCATTGGGAAAAATGTTCACAAACTAAGTTATGAACATATATGTGTCTAGGAATTTGAATCATTGCATTTGGATAAATAATGGGCCCACTGTGATTTTCTAAAGTTCAGCACAGAAATAAGAAAATAGGATTTATTAAGTATGTGTGAAGGAAAGTGTTCTGGAAAAATGTGAAAATAGCACCATGTGATAGGGAATGATTTTAGGAACTACTAGAAATTAGAATCATCCAATTTGGATATAAGAAGAATATTTGGGAGATTTTACAAATTTCTGGAAAAAGAAAAAGACAAAGGAAGGGGGTTATACCTATACTGCGCACTGAGCGCAGCATAGCGCCGCAGCGCACTGGGCCGGTCCAGCTGCACGGCCACATGCGTGCTGGGGGCCATGTCGATGGCGCCTTCACCGGAGTACACCTCCCTTTGGCGAAAACGTCATGCGGCTGTTGGGGAACGTAGTAATTTCAAAAAAATTCCTACGCACACGCAAGATCATGGTGATGCATAGCAACGAGAGGGGAGAGTGTTGTCCACGTACCCTCATAGACCGATAGCGGAAGCGTTATTACAACGCGGTTGATGTAGTCGTACGTCTTCACGATCCGACCGATCAAGTACCGAACGCTCGGCACCTCCGAGTTCTACACACGTTCAGCTCGATGACGTCCCTCGAACTCCGATCCAGCCGAGTGTTGAGGGAGAGTTTCGTCAGCACGACGGCGTGGTGACGATGATGATGTTCTACCGACGCAGGGCTTCGCCTAAGCTCCGCAACGATATTATCGAGGTGTAATTTTGTGGAGGGGGGCACCGCACACGGCTAAGAGATCAATAGATCAATTGTTGTGTCTATGGGGTGCCCCCATGCCCCCGTATATAAAGGAGCAAGGGGGAGAGGGCCGGCCAAGGGGAGGTGGCGCGCCCAAGAGGGGAGTCCTACTCCCACCGGGAGTAGGACTCCTCCTTTCCTTGTGGGAGTAGGAGAAGGGAAGGGGGAAGGAGAAAGAAGGAAGGGGGCGCCCCCCCTCCCTAGTCCAATTCGGACTAGCCCATGGGGACGGGTGCGGCCACCCTTTGGGGCCTTTCTCTCCTTTCCCGTATGGCCCATTAAGGCCCAATACGAATTGCCGTAACTCTCCGGTACTCCGAAAAATACCCGAATCACTCGGAACCTTTCCGAAGTCCGAATATAGTCGTCCAATATATCGATCTTTACGTCTCGGCCATTTCGAGACTCCTCATCATGTCCCCGATCTCATCCGGGACTCCGAACTCCTTCGGTACATCAACATACATAAACTCATAATAAAACTGTCATCGTAACGTTAAGCGTGCGGACCCTACGGGTTCGAGAACTATGTAGACATGACCGAGACACCTCTCCGGTCAATAACCAATAGTGGGACCTAGATGCCCATATTGGCTCCCACATATTCTACGAAGATCTTTATCGGTCAGACCGCATAACAACATACGTTGTTCCCTTTGTCATCGGTATGTTATTTGCCCGAGATTCGATCGTCGGTATCTCGATAACTAGTTCAATCTCGTTACCGGCAAGTCTCTTTACTCGTTCCGTAATACATCATCCCGCAGCTAACTCATTAGTCACAATGCTTGCAAGGCTTATAGTGATGTGCATTACCGAGTGGGCCCAGAGATACCTCTCCGACAATCGGAGTGACAAATCCTAATCTCAAAATACGCCAACCCAACAAGTACCTTTGGAGACACCTGTGGAGCACCTTTATAATCACCCATTTACGTTGTGACGTTTGGTAGCACACAAAGTGTTTCTCCGGTAAACGGGAGTTGCATAATCTTATAGTCATAGGAACATGTATAAGTCATGAAGAAAGCAATAGCAACATACTAAACGATCGGGTGCTAAGCTAACGGAATGGGTCAAGTCAATCACGTCATTCTCCTAATGAGGTGATCCCGTTAATCAAATGACAACTCATGTCTATGGCTAGGAAACATAACCATCTTTGATTAACGAGCTAGTCAAGTAGAGGCATACTAGTGACACTCTGTTTGTCTATGTATTCACACATGTATTATGTTTCCGGTTAATACAATTCTAGCATGAATAATAAACATTTATCATGATATAAGGAAATATATAATACTTTATTATTGCCTCTAGGGCATATTTCCTTCAGTCTCCCACTTGCACTAGAGTCAATAATCTAGTTCACATGGCCATGTGATTTAACATCAATAATTCACATCACCATGTGATTAACACCCATAGTTCACATCTCTATGTGACCAACACTCAAAGGGTTTACTAGAGTCAATAATCTAGTTCACATCGCTATGTGATTAACACCCAAAGAGTAATAAGGTGTGATCATGTTTTGATTGTGAGATAATTTTAGTCAACGGGTCTGTCACATTCAGATCCGTAAGTATTTTGCAAATTTCTATGTCTACAATGCTCTGCACGGAGCTACTCTAGCTAATTGCTCCCACTTTCAATATGTATCTAGACCGAGACTTAGAGTCATCTAGATTTAGTGTCAAAACTTGCATCGACGTAACCCTTTACGACGAACCTTTTGTCACTTCCATAATCGAGAAACATATCCTTATTCCACCAAGGATAATTTTGACCGCTGTCCAGTGATCTACTCCTAGATCACTATTGTACTCCCTTGCCAAAATCAGTGTAGGGTATACAATAGATCTGGTACATAGCATGGCATACTTTATAGAACCTATGGCCAAGGCATAGGGAATGACTTTCATTCTCTTTCTATCTTTTGCCGTGGTCGGGCTTTGAGTCTTTACTCAATTTCACACCTTGTAACACAGGCAAGAACTCTTTCTTTGACTGTTCTATTTTGAACTACTTCAAAATCTTGTTAAGGTATGTACTCATTGAAAAACTTATCAAGCGTCTTCATCTATCTCTATAGATCTTGATGCTCAATATGTAAGCAGCTTCACCGAGGTCTTTCTTTGAAAAAATCCTTTCAAACATTCCTTTATGCTTTGCAGAATAATTCTACATTATTTCCGATCAACAATATGTCATTCACATATACTTATCAGAAATGCTGTAGTGCTCCCACTCACTTTCTTGTAAATACAGGCTTCACCGCAAGTCTGTATAAAACTATATCCTTTGATCAACTTATCAAAGTGTATATTCCAACTCCGAGATGCTTGCACCAGTCCATAGATGGATCGCTGGATCTTGCATATTTTGTTAGCACTTTTAGGATTGACAAAACCTCCTGGTTGCATCATATACAACTCTTCTTTAATAAATCCATTAAGGAATGCAGTTTTTTTATCCATTTGCCATATTTCATAAAATGCGGCAATTGCTAACATGATTCAGACAGACTTTAAGCATAGATACGAGTGAGAAACTCTCTCATCGTAGTCAACACCTTGAACTTGTCGAAAACCTTTTGCGACAATTCTAGCTTTGTAGATAGTAACACTACTATCAGCGTCTGTCTTCCTCTTGAAGATCCATTAATCTCAATGGCTCGCCGATCATCGGGCAAGTCAACCAAAGTCCATACTTTGTTCTCATACATGGATCTCATCTCAGATTTCATGGCTTCAAGCCATTTTGCGGAATCTGGGCTCACCATCGCTTCTTCATAGTTCGTAGGTTCGTCATGGTCTAGTAACATAACCTCCAGAACAGGATTACCGTACCACTCTGGTGCGGATCTTACTTTGGTTTACCTACGAGGTTTGGTAGTAACTTGATCTGAAGTTACATGATCATCATCATTACCTCCCTCACTAATTGGTGTAGGAGTCATAGGAACAGATTTCTGTGATGAACTACTTTCCAATAAGGGAGCAGGTACACTTACCTCATCAAGTTCTACTTTCCTCCCACTCACTTCTTTCGAGAGAAACTCCTTCTCTAGAAAGGATCCATACTAAGCAACGAATGTCTTGCCTTCGGATCTGTGATAGAAGGTGTACCCAACTGTCTCCTTTGGGTATCCTATGAAGACACATTTCTCCGATTTGGGTTTGAGCTTATCAGGATGAAACTTTTTCACATAAGCATCGCAACCCCATACTCTAAGAAACGACAACTTTGGTTTCTTGCCAAACCTCAGTTCATAAGGCGTCGTCTCAACGGATTTTGATGGTGCCCTATTTAACGTGAATGTAGCTGTCTCTAATGCATAACCCCAAAACGATAGTGGTAAATTGGTAAGAGACATCATAGATTGCACTATATCCAATAAAGTACGGTTATGACGTCCGGACACACCATTATGCTGTGGTGTTCCAAGTGGCACGAATTTGTGAAACTATTCCACATTGTTTTAATTGAAGACCAAACTCATAACTCAAATATTTGTCTCCGCGATCAGATCGTAGAAACTTTATTTTCTTGTTACAATGATTTTCCGCTTCACTCTGAATGAACTTTTCAAATGTTTCAGACTTCTGTTTCCTCAAGTAGATATACCCATATCTGCTCAAATCATCTGTGAAGGTCAGAAAATAATGATACCTGCTACGAGCCTCAATTTTCATCGGACCACATACATCTGTATGTATGATTTCCAACAAATCTGTTGCTCTCTCCATAGTTCCGGAGAACGGTGTTTTAGTCATCTTGCCCATGAGGCACGGTTCGCAAGCATCAAGTGATTCATAATCAAGTGATTCCAAAATCCCATCAGTATGGAGTTTCTTCATGCGCTTTACACCAATATGACCTAAACGGCAGTGCCACAAATAAGTTGCACTATCATTATTAACTTTGCATCTTTTGACTTCATTATTATGAATATGTGTATTACTACGATCGAG
Organism: Triticum aestivum; assembly: GCF_018294505.1. Classification (NCBI taxonomy): domain Eukaryota; kingdom Viridiplantae; phylum Streptophyta; class Magnoliopsida; order Poales; family Poaceae; genus Triticum; species Triticum aestivum. Next base: position 288,084,311 of record NC_057814.1, on the reverse strand, counting down.
ATCCAACAAACTATTTTATTGGGTGTATGACCATAGAAGGTATTATTCATGTAAAAAGAATAACAATTATTCTCTAATTTAAATGAATAACCGTATTGCAACAAACATGATCAAATCATATTCATGATCAACGCAAACCCCAAATAACACTTATTTAGTTTCAACACTAATCCCGAAAGTATAGGGAGTGTGCGATGATGATCATATCAATCTTGGAACTACTTCCAACACACATCGTCACCTCGCCTTTTACTAGTCTCTGTTTATTCTACAACTCTTGTTTCGAGTTACTACTCTTAGCAACTGAACCAGTATCAAATACCGAGGGGTTGCTATAAACACTAGTAAAGTACACATCAATAACATGTATATCCAATATACCTTTGTTCACTTTTCCATCGTTCTTATCCACCAAATAGTTGGGGTAGTTCTGCTTCCAGTGACCAGTCCCTTTGTAGTAGAAGCACTTAGTCTCAGGCTTAGGTACAGACTTGGGCTTCTTCACTTGAGTAGCAACTTGCTTGCCGTTCTTTTGAAGTTCCCCTTCTTCCCTTTGCCCTTTTCTTGAAGCTAGTGGTCTCGTAAACCATCAAAACTTGATGTTTTTCTTGATTTCTACCTTCGTCGATTTCAGCATCACGAAGAGCTCGGGAATTACTTTCGTCATCCCTTGCATACTATAGTTCATCACGAAGTTCTACTAACTTGGTGATGGTGACTAGAGAATTCTGTCAATCACTATTTTATCTGGAAGATTAACTCCCACTTGATTCAAGCGATTGTAGTACCCAGACAATCTGAGCACATGCTCACTAGTTGAGCGATTCTCCTCCATCTTTTAGCTATAGAACTTGTTGGAGACTTCATATCTCTCAACTCGGGTATTTGCTTGAAATATTAACTTCAACTCCTGGAACATCTTATATGTTCCATGACGTTCAAAACGTCTTTGAAGTCCCGATTCTAAGCTGTTAAGCATGGTGCACTAAACTATCAAGTAGTCATCATATTGAGCTAGCCAAACATTCATAACGTCTGAGTCTGCTCCTGCAATAGGTCTGTCACCTAGCGGTGCATCAAGGACATAATTTTTCTGTGCAGCAATGAGGATAATCCTCAGATCACGGATCCAATCCGCATCTTTGCTACTAACATCTTTCAACATAATTTTTCTCTAGGAACATATCAAAAATAAACAGGGAAGCAACAACGCGAGCTATTGATCTACAACATAATTTGCAAAATACTATCAGGACTAAGTTCATGATAAATTTAAGTTCAATTAATCATATTACTTAAGAACCCCCACTTAGATAGACATCCCTCTCATCATCTAAGTGATTACGTGATCCAAATCAACTAAACCATGTCCGATCATCACGTGAGATGGAGTAGTTTCAATGGTGAACATCACTATGTTGATCATATCTACTATATGATTCACGCTCGACCTTTCGGTCTCCGTGTTCTGAGGCCATATCTGCATATGCTAGGCTCGTCAAGTTTAACCTGAGTATTCCGCGTGTGCAACTGTTTTGCACCCGTTGTATTTGAATGTAGAGCCTATCACACCCGATCATCACGTGGTGTCTCAGCACGAAGAACTTTCGCAACGGTGCATACTCAGGGAGAACACTTTTATCTTGAAATTTTAGTGAGAGATCATCTTATAATGCCACCGTCAATCAAAGCAAGATAAGATGCATAAAGGATTAACATCACATGCAATCAATATAAGTGATATGATATGGCCATCACCATCTTGTGGTTGTGATCTCCATCTCCGAAGCACCGTGTTCGTGATCTCCATCTCCGAAGTACCGTGTTCGTGATCTCCATCTCCGAAGCACCGTGTTCGTGATCTCAATCTCCGAAGTACCGTGTTCGTGATCTCCATCTCCGAAGCACCGTGTTCGTGATCTCCATCTCCAAAGCACTGTGTTCGTGATCTCCATCTCCGAAGCACCGTCATGATCACCATCGTTACCGGCGCGACACCTTGATCTCCATCGTAGTATCGTTGTCGTTTCGCCAACTAATTGCTTTTACGACTATAGCTACCGCTTAGTGATAAAGTAAAACTATTACATGGTGGTTGCATCTCATACAATAAAGCGACAACCATATGGCTCCTGCCAATTGCCGATAACTCGGTTACAAAACATGATCATCTCATACAACAAATTATATCACATCATGTCTTGACCATATCACATCACAACATGCCCTGCAAAAACAAGTTAGACGTCCTCTACTTTGTTGTTGCAAGTTTTACATGGCTGCTACGGGCTTAGCAAGAACCGTTCTTACCTACGCATCAAAACCACAACGATAGTTTGTCAAGTTGGTGCTGTTTTAACCTTCGCAAGGACCGGGCGTAGCCACACTTGGTTCAACTAAAGTGAGAGAGACAGACACCCGCCGGTCACCTTTAAGCAACGAGTGCTCGCAACGGTGAAACTAGTCTCGCGTAAGCGTACGCGTAATGTCGGTCCGGGCCGCTTCATCTCACAATAACGCTGAACCAAAGTATGACATGCTGGTAAGCAGTATGACTTATATCGCCCACAACTCACTTGTGTTCTACTCGTGCATAGCATCAACGCATAAAACCAGGCTCGGATGCCACTGTTGGGGAACGTAGTAATTTCAAAAAAATTCCTACGCACACGCAAGATCATGGTGATGCATAGCAACGAGAGGGGAGAGTGTTGTCCACGTACCCTCGTAGACCGATAGCGGAAGCGTTATTACAACGTGGTTGATGTAGTCGTACGTCTTCACGATCTGACCGATGAAGTACCGAACGCACGGCACCTCTGAGTTCTACACACGTTCAGCTCGATGACGTCCCTCGAACTCCGATCCTGCCGAGTGTTGAGAGAGAGTTTCGTCAGCACGACGGCGTGGTGACGATGATGATGTTCTACCGACGCAGGGCTTCGCCTAAGCTCCGCAACGATATTATCGAGGTGTAATTTGGTGGAGGGGGGCACCGCACACGGCTAAGAGATCAATAGATCAATTGTTGTGTCTATGGGGTGCCCCCCTGCCCCCGTATATAAAGGAGCAAGGGGGAGAGGGCCGGCAAAGGGGAGGTGGCGCGCCCAAGGGGGGAGTCCTACTCCCACCGGGAGTAGGACTCCTCCTTTCCTTGTGGGAGTAGGAGAAGGGAAGGGGGAAGGAGAAAGAAGGAAGGGGTGCGGCCACCCTTTGGGGTCTTTCTCTCCTTTCCCGTATGGCCCATTAAGGCCCAATACGAATTCCCGTAACTCTCCGGTACTCCGAAAAATACCCGAATCACTCGGAACCTTTCAGAAGTCCGAATATAGTCGTCCAATATATCGATCTTTACGTCTCGGCCATTTCGAGACTCCTCGTCATGTCCCCGATCTCATCCGGGACTCCGAACTCCTTCGGTACATCAACATACATAAACTCATAATAAAACTGTCATCGTAACGTTAAGCGTGCGGACCCTACGGGTTCGAGAACTATGTAGACATGACCGAGACACCTCTCCGGTCAATAACCAATAGCGGGACCTGGATGCCCATATTGGCTCCCACATATTCTACGAAGATCTTTATCGGTCAGACCGCATAACAACATACGTTGTTCCCTTTGTCATCGGTATGTTACTTGCCCGAGATTCGATCATCGGTATCTCGATACGTAGTTCAATCTCGTTACCCGCAAGTCTCTTTACTCATTCCGTAATACATCATCCCGCAACTAACTCATTAGTCACAATGCTTGCAAGGCTTATAGTGATGTGCATTACCGAGTGGGCCCAGAGATACCTCTCCGACAATCGGAGTGACAAATCCTAATCTCGAAATACGCCAACCCAACAAGTACCTTTGGAGACACCTGTAGAGCACCTTTATAATCACCCATTTACGTTGTGACGTTTGGTAGCACACAAAGTGTTCCTCCGGTAAACGGGAGTTGCATAATCTCATAGTCATAGGAACATGTATAAGTCATGAAGAAAGCAATAGCAACATACTAAACGATCGGGTGCTAAGCTAACGGAATGGGTCAAGTCAATCACGTCATTCTCCTAATGAGGTGATCCCGTTAATCAAATGACAACTCATGTCTATGGCTAGGAAACATAACCATCTTTGATTAACGAGCTAGTCAAGTAGAGGCATACTAGTGACACTCTGTTTGTCTATGTATTCACACAGGTATTATGTTTCCGGTTAATACAATTCTAGCATGAATAATAAACATTTATCATGATATAAGGAAATATATAATACTTTATTATTGCCTCTAGGGCATATTTCTAGCAGCGGCCTATGTCGCCTCCACTTAAGCGGGCGAGGCGTGGCCCACCCGTCAGCGGCTCCTGCCCACTGGCCGGCCGACAGGCGGGGCCCAGCTACAGGTTCGTTTGCTACGTCCCGCGCAGGCGCGACGGGAGATAGAGCGAATTCTCGACGGCGGCCGTCGGCGCTACCGGCCACCGTTTTTGGAGGTCCGGCCACCGGCGTGCTCAGCAGAGAGAGACGAACCAGGGAGACCCCACCACAGGTGCCTGGGTAATCGGAGGGGAGCAGGGCTTCGCCCACGGCGGACGGTGGCGTCGGGCGAGAGGGGTTCTAGGGTTGTGGGGCGCTAGAGGAGGAGGTAAAAGGCGGAGGAGCTTCATCGGCGTGCGGTGGCTCCATTAGTGTCCAAAGGAATTTGGGCGGAGACCGATGGCGGCACTCCGGCCATGGAGGGAGCAGGAGGGCACGAGAGGGAGAGAGGGAGTGTCTGAGAGGTTCACGGGAGGGATGGGGGTCCAGCAGAGGCGAGGAAGAGCTCAGGGGAAGGCTCTATATAGGGGGGCACCGGTGCACCATGGGCGCGGTCCAGGCCGCGCTCGGGTGAGCTCTAGGAGGAGTGAGGAGAGAGGCTCAGGAGGGGGTCGGCAGCTTGCCGTGTCCCGGACGCCGAGGCGGCCTCGTGGGACACGAGGGGGGCCCCTATGTCATCGGTTGGCTTGGACAGAGAGCGGCTACAGTGCGAGGGCGCACTGTAGCGCACCCCAGAGCGTGCATATGGCCGGCATGGCGATTTTAAAAGGCCAGGGGCATGTCCTCTTGTGTCTTGGAGCTTCCTTGGATGCTCTAGTGTGGATAGGAACTAGGTGGGGTGCTGCATATAGAAATGGGAGAGAGAAGAGGTGTTGCCATGGGTGAACACAGAGAGAAAGAGGTGGGTTTTACCCCCAAATAATTGGGCTGTTGAAGGAGGAGAGTTACTGGAGGTAGGAGGTGACCTGTGGCAGCTGTGGTAAAACGATAGGGTCATGGAGATTAGTGGAAGTGGTCAAAAAGGTGGTTTTGGAAATTTTGTAGAAGGTGTTTGTTGCTGGTTAAGTCAAGGAAATGGATTCCATTTGGCATGAGACTCCGCAGGGTGAAATGGCACATGTAATTAGGTCCTTCCACCAATTTTGAGCTCATTTGGGCAAAGTTACCAATGCAACTTTTGTAAACCCTAAGAATCAACAGAAATACATTTACCAAGATCTAGTCATGCAAAACCATTCCCCTTGATGCACCACTTGGTTTAGTGTTGTCATTTGGTCTTGTGATCATGACCACAAAGTTTGGAGGCATTTGGAATAACTTGGCAATGTAAAGTTGTTCAAATTTGAACCTGAATAGAGATAGTTTTGGGGCACTTTTGTGATCCAAAACAATTTTGATTGAGCTGAAACTCTGCAAGGTCATCCTATTATGCATATGTGACTTGCTAGGATTTTCCTGGATTTATTTGAAAATATTTCTTATATAAATATTTCAAATACTTGAAATGGACACAAATGGTTTTGGAGGGTTTTTCCCAATATTTTAAACATGACCATGTGTTTAAACTCTTATATATGGAAAATATATGTCCACTGAGTTTCCCTAATTTTTCTCAAATATTTTTGAAGCTTTAAAATAATTAGACCCTATTAAAGACCATTTCTGGCCTTAAGAAAAAGCCTTTAAATAAAATAGGAAAATAACTTCTAAAATTATATTTTTGTGGTTTATGGGAGTCCTATACCAAATAGGTTTCAAATATACCTTTTGAAAGATTTTTCACACCCCAAATCAAGTACTTGCAGTGCAAATCTCAATTCAGGGGTTTTGGGAAAACTAATTTTTGAAAATACTATTTGGCCAAAATGTTTTTGTAAGAAAATACTATACTGTTCTATACACATGGTATGATCATTGGGTAGAAGTTTGGAGCAAGGGGATGAAGTATAGAAGGTGGAGTTGTGTTGACTTTAAAGAGCACTTGAAAACAGCAAACCAATTCCAATCAAACATAGACCAAAACACTCAAAAGTTTTTGTCAAACCACATTTTATCATGATTAATTAGCTTCAGTGTTGTGGCATGAAAATCACGGTGTGACAGACCTACCCTCTTACAAGAATCTCGTCCCCGAGATTCCCAAACTAGGCGCGGAAAGGAATACGGAAACTTAGATGGTGGGTAGTCTTCACATCCTCATACTGCTTTTGCTTTCGAGTGGTGCTCCTCTGAACCGTGAAGTACTTGATGGTGTGGCTTCGTGTATAACATTCCACTTGATCCATGTTGCTAATAGGTTTCTCGCGTAGGTCAGGTTGGGCTAAAGGTCAATGGTTTGGTGATCGATATCCTTGTAGAGATCGGGCTTATCGGGAAGTTGGAAACACTTCCAGGGTTGTGATGCATGGAAAACGTTGTGCACATCAGGTAATTCAGGTGGCAACTCCAGCTGGTAACTGTCTTCTCTTCGTCTCATAGCGATCTCCTAGGGGGTTGATGAATCTTGGAGTGGGCTTCTGTTTGAAATGGAAATGCTTGGTTCTTCTGAGAGGACTGGCTTGCAGACACACATGGTCTTTGATGCGGAAGTTTACTTCTTGACGACGGCAGTTAGTATAGTTCTTCTTTCTTGACATGGCGGTCATCAAATGTTCCCTAACCAGCTCAACGACTCTCCATTCATGTTTGGGTAGACAAGTAGGTCACCAATTAAAGATGACAGCCAACTTGTCCAAGTACTCAAGGAGGACTTGCTCATGGGGTACATAAAATAGGCTAGGGTACTGGTGGTGGTCACGGTTGAGTGTTGGCCATGGTCTTCTCGATCTAGAGCCAAAGCCTGTGGTCATGATCTGACCATGTTGTGGCTTGGTAGGGCTTAAGGGTTTCAAGGATTCTAGGGTGCGAGTGAACGTTTATCATCTTATCCTTGAGCACAGTTTCTGAGATGCCAATCGTTCTATCTGAAGGAAATATGCCCTAGAGGCAATAATAAAGTATTATATATTTCCTTATATCATGATAAATGTTTATTATTCATGCTAGAATTGTATTAACCGGAAACATAATACATGTGTGAATACATAGACAAACAGAGTGTCACTAGTATGCCTCTACTTGACTAGCTCGTTAATCAAAGATGGTTATGTTTCCTAGCCATAGACATGAGTTGTCATTTGATTAATGGGATCACCTCATTAGGAGAATGACGTGATTGACATGACCCATTCCGTTAGCTTAGCACCCGATCGTTTAGTATGTTGCTATTGCTTTCTTCATGACTTATACATGTTCCTATGACTATGAGATTATGCAACTCCCGTTTACCAGAGGAACACTTTGTGTGCTACCAAACGTCACAACATAACTGGGTGATTATAAAAGTGCTCTACAGGTGTCTCGAAAGGTACTTGTTGGGTTGGCGTATTTCGAGATTAGGATTTGTCACTCCGATTGTCGGAGAGGTATCTCTAGGCCCACTCGGTAATGCACATCACTATAAGCCTTGCAAGCATTGTGACTAATGAGTTAGTTGCGGGATGATGTATTACGGAACGAGTAAAGAGACTTGCCGGTAACGAGATTGAACTAGGTATCGAGATACCGACGATCGAATCTCGGGTAAGTAACATACCGATGACAAAGGGAACAACGTATGTTGTTATGCGGTCTGACCGATAAAGATCTTCGTAGAATATGTGGGAGCCAATATGGGCATTCTGGTCCCGCTATTAGTTATTGACCGGAGAGGTGTCTCGGTCATGTCTACGTAGTTCTCGAACCCAAAGGGTCCGCACGCTTAAAGTTACGATGACAGTTATATTATGAGTTTATATGTTTTGATGTACCGAAGGTTGTTCGGAGTCCCGGATGTGATCACGGACATGACGAGGAGTCTCGAAATGGTGGAGACATAAAGATTGATATATTGGACGACTATATTCGGACACCGGAAGTGTTCCAGAGAAGTTTCGAATTAAACCGGAGTGCCGGAGGGTTACCGGAACCCCCCGGGGAAGTATTGGGCCTTAGTGGGCCTTGAGGGGAGAGAGAGGGCAGCAGCCAGGAGGTGGTGCGCCCCCTCCCTGGAGGAGTCCTAGTTGGACTAGGAGAGGGGGGCGCAGCCCCCTTTCCCTCTCCCTCTCCCTCTCTTTCCTTCCCCCCTTCTTTTCCTAGTAGGACTAGGAAAGGAGAGTCCTACTCCTACTAGGAGGAGGACTCCCCCCTTTTTGGCGTGCCAAGGGCAGCCGGCCTCCCCCTTGCTCCTTTATATACGGGGGCAGGGGGGCACCTCTAGACACACTTGATATACGATATTTTAGCCGTGTGCGGTGCTCCCCTCCACCATATTACACCTCGATAATACCGTCGCGGAGCTTAGGCGAAGCCCTGCGTCGGTGGAACATCATCATCGTCACCACGCCGTCGTGCTGACGATACTCTCCCTCAACACTCGGATGGATCGGAGTTCGAGGGACGTCATCGAGCTGAACGTGTGTAGAACATGGAGGTGCCGTACGTTCGGTACTTGATCGGTCGGATCGTGAAGACGTACGACTACATCAACCGCGTTGTGATAACGCTTCCGCTGTCGGTCTACGAGGGTACGTGGACAACACTCTCCCCTCTCGTTGCTATGCATCACCATGATCTTGCGTGTGCGTAGGAATTTTTTTGAAATTACTACGTTTCCCAACAGTGGCATCCGAGCCTGGTTTTATGCGTTGATGCTATGCACGAGTAGAACACAAGTGAGTTGTGGGCGATATAAGTCATACTGCTTACCAGCATGTCATACTTTGGTTCAGCGGTATTGTGAGATGAAGCGGCCCGGACCGACATTACGCGTACGCTTACGCGATACTGGTTTCACCGTTGCGAGCACTCGTTCTTAAAGGTGACCGGCGGGTGTCTGTCTCTCTCACTTTAGTTGAACCGAGTGTGGTTAGGCCCGGTCCTTGCGAAGGTTAAAACAGAACCAACTTGACAAACTATCGTTGTGGTTTTGATGCGTAGGTAAGAACGGTTCTTGCTAAGCCCGTAGCAGCCACGTAAAACTTGCAACAACAAAGTAGAGGACGTCTAACTTGTTTTTGCAGGGCATGTTGTGATGTGATATGGTCAAGACATGATGTGATGTAATTTGTTGTATGAGATGATCATGTTTTGTAACCGAGTTATCGGCAACTGGCAGGAGCCATATGGTTGTCGCTTTATTGTATGAGATGCAATCACCATGTAATAGTTTTACTTTATCTCTAAGCGGTAGTGATAGTTGTAAAAGCAATTAGGTGGTGAGACGACAACGATACTACGATGGAGATCAAGGTGTCGCGTCGGTGACGATGGTGATCATGACGGTGCTTCGGAGATCGAGATCACAAGCACGGTGCTTCGGAGATGGAGCTAACAAGCACAAGATGATGATGGCCATATCATATCACTTATATTGGTTGCATGTGATGTTAACCCTTTATGCATCTTATCTTGCTTTGATTGACGGTAGCATTATAAGATGATCTCTCACTAAAATTTCAAGATAAAAGTGTTCTCCCTGAGTATGCACCATTGCGAAAGTTCTTCATGCTGAGACACCACGTGTTAATCGGGTGTGATAGGCTCTACGTTCAAATACAATAGGTGCAAAACAGTTGCACACGCAGAATACTCAGGTTAAACTTGACGAGCCTAGCATATAGATATATGGCCTTGGAACACAGAGACCGAAAGGTCGAGCGTGAATCATATAGTAGATATGATCAACATAGTGATGTTCACCATTGCAACTACTCCATCTCACGTGTTAATCGGACATGGTTTAGTTGCTTTGGATCACGTAATCACTTAGATGATTAGAGGGATGTCTATCTAAGTGGGAGTTCTTAAGTAATATGATTAATTGAACTTAAACTTATCATGAACTTAGTACCTGATAGTATCTTGCTTGTCTATGTTAATTGTAGATAAATGGCCCGTGTTGTTGTTCCGTTGAATTTTAATGCGTTCCTTGAGAAAGCTAAGTTGAAAGATGATGGTAGCAACTATATGGACTGGCTCCGTAACTTGAGGATTATCCTCATTGCTGCACAGAAGAATTACGTCCTGGAAGCACCGCTAGGTGCCAGGCCTCCTGCAAGAGCTACGCCAGAAGTTATGAACGTCTGGCAGAGCAAAGCTGATGACTACTCAATAGTTCAGCGTGCCATGCTTTACGGCTTAGAACCGGGTCTTCAACGACGTTTTGAACGTCATGGAGCATATGAGATGTTCCAGGAGTTGAAGTTAATATTTCAAGCAAATGCCCGGATTGAGGGATATGAAGTCTCCAATAAGTTCTATAGCTGCAAGATGGAAGAGAATAGTTCTGTAACTGATCATATACTCAGAATGTCTGGGTATAATAATCACTTGATTCAACTGGGAGTTCAACTTCCGGATGATTGCGTCATTGACAGAATTCTTCAATCACTGCCACCAGGCTACAAGAGCTTCGTGATGAACTATAACATGCAAGGGATGGATAACACAATTCCCGAGCTCTTCGCAATGCTAAAGGCAGCGGAGGTAGAAATCAAAAAGGAGCATCAACTGTTGATGGTCAGTAAAACCACTAGTTTCAAGAAAAAGGGCAAAGCGAAGAAGAAAGGGAACTTCAAGAAGAACGGCAAGCAAGTTGCTGTTCAAGAGAAGAAATCCAAATCTGGACCTAAGCCTGAAACTGAGTGCTTCTACTGTAAGCAGACTGGTCACTGGAAGTGGAACTGCCCCAAGTATTTGGCGGATAAGAAGGATGGCAAGGTTAACAAAGGTATATGTGATATACATGTTATTGATGTGTACCTTACTAATACTCGCAGTACCACCTGGGTATTTGATATTGGTTCTGTTGCTAATATTTAAAACTCGAAACAGGGGCTACGGATTAAGCGAAGATTGGCTAAGGACGAGGTGACGATGCGCGTGGGAAATGGTTCCAAAGTCGATGTGATCGCCGTCGGCACGCTACCTCTACATCTACCTTCGGGATTAGTTTTAGACCTAAATAATTGTTATTTGGTGCCAGCGTTGAGCATGAACATTATATCTGGATCTTGTTTAATGCGAGACGGTTATTCATTTAAATCAGAGAATAATGGTTGTTCTATTTATATGAATAATATCTTTTATGGTCATGCACCCTTGAAGAGTGGTCTATTTTTAATGAATCTTGATAGTAGTGATACACATATTCATAATGTCGAAGCCAAAAGATGCAGAGTTAATAGTGACAGTGCAACTTATTTGTGGCACTGCCGTTTAGGTCATATCGGTGTAAAGCGCATGAAGAAACTCCATACTGATGGAATTTTGGAATCACTTGATTTTGAATCACTTGGTACTTGCGAACCGTGCCTCATGGGCAAGATGACCAAAACACCGTTCTCCGGAACTATGGAGAGAGCAACAGATTTGTTGGAATCATACATACAGATGTATGTGGTCCGATGAATATTGAGGCTCGTGGCGGATATCATTATTTTCTCACCTTCACAGATGATTTGAGCAGATATGGGTATATCTACTTAATGAAACATAAGTCTGAAACATTTGAAAAGTTCAAAGAATTTCAGAGTGAAGTTGAAAATCATCGTAACAAGAAAATAAAATTCCTACGATCTGATCGTGGAGGAGAATATTTGAGTTACGAGTTTGGTCTACATTTGAAACAATGTGGAATAGTTTCGCAACTCACGCCACCTGGAACACCACAGCGTAATGGTGTGTCCGAATGTCGTAATCGCACTTTATTAGATATGGTGCGATCTATGATGTCTCTTACTGATTTACCGCTATCGTTTTGGGGTTATGCTTTAGAGACGGCTGCATTCACTCTAAATAGGACACCATCGAAATCCATTGAGACGACGCCTTATGAACTATGGTTTGGCAAGAAACCAAAGTTGTCGTATCTTAAAGTTTGGGGTTGCGATGCTTATGTGAAGAAACTTCAACCTGATAAGCTCGAACCTAAATCGGAGAAATGTGTCTTCATAGGATACCCAAAAGAGACTGCTGGGTATACCTTCTATCACAGATCCGAAGGCAAGATATTCGTTGCTAGGAATGGATCCTTTCTAGAGAAGGAGTTTCTCTCGAAAGATGTGAGTCGGAGGAAAGTAGAACTTGATGAGGTAACTGTACCTGCTCCCTTATTGGAAAGTAGATCATCGCAGAAATCAGTTTCTGCGACACCTAGACCAAGTAGTGAGGAAGTTAATGACAATGATCATGAAACTTCATATCAAGTTATTACTGAACCTCGTAGGTCAACTAGATCAAGATCCGCACCAGAGTGGTACGGTAATCCTGTTCTGGAGGTCATGTTACTAGACCATGATGAACCTACGAACTATGAAGAAGCGATGGTGAGCCCAGATTCCGCAAAATGGCTTGAAGCCATGAAATCCGAGATGGGATCCATGTATGAGAACAAAGTATGGACTTTGGTTGACTTGCCCGATGGTCGGCAAGCCATTGAAAACAAATGGATCTTCAAGAAGAAGACTGACGCTGATGGTAATATTACTGTCTATAAAGTTCGACTTGTTGCAAAAGGTTTTCGACAAGTTCAAGGGATTGACTACGATGAGACCTTCTCACCCGTAGCGATGCTTAAGTCTGTCCGAATCATGTTAGCAATTGCCGCATTTTATGATTATGAAATTTGGCAAATGGATGTCAAAACTGCATTCCTGAATGGATTTCTGGAAGAAGAGTTGTATATGATGCAACCAGAAGGTTTTGTCGATCTAAAGGGAGCTAAAAAAGTGTGCAAGCTCCAGCGATCCATTTATGGACTGGTGCAAGCCTCTCGGAGTTGGAATAAACGCTTTGATAGTGTGATCAAAGCATTTGGTTTTATACAGACTTTTGGAGAAGCCTGTATTTACAGGAAAGTGAGTGGGAGCTCGATAGCATTTCTGATATTATATGTGGATGACATATTACTGATTGGAAATGATATAGAATTTCTGGATAGCATAAAGGGATACTTGAATAAGAGTTTTTCAATGAAAGACCTCGGTGAAGCTGCATATATATTAGGCATTAAGATCTATAGTGATAGATCAAGACGCTTAATTGGACTTTCACAAAGCACATACCTTGACAAAGTTTTGAAGAAGTTCAAAATGGATCAAGCAAAGAAAGGGTTCTTGCCTGTACTACAAGGTGTGAGATTGAGTAAGACTCAATGCCCGACCACTACAAAAGATAGAGAGAAGATGAAAGATGTTCCCTATGCTTCAGCCATAGGCTCTATCATGTATGCAATGCCGTGTACCAGACCTGATGTGTCCCTTGCTATAAGTTTAGCAGGGAGGTACCAAAGTAAACCAGGAGTGGATCACTCGACAGCGGTCAAGAACATCCTGAAATACCTGAAAAGGACTAAGGATATGTTTCTCGTTTATGGAGGTGACAAAGAGCTCATCGTAAGGAGTTACGTTGATGCAAGCTTTGACACTGATCCGGACGATTCGAAATCACAAACCGGATACGTATTTACATTGAACGGTGGAGCTGTCAGTTGGTGCAGTTCTAAGCAAAGTGTCGTGGCGGGATCTACGTGTGAAGTGGAATACATAGCTGCTTCGGAAGCAGCAAATGAAGGAGTCTGGATGAAGGAGTTCATATCCGATCTAGGTGTCATACCTAGTACATCGGGACCAATGAAAATCTTTTGTGACAATACTGGTGCAATTGCCTTAGCAAAGGAATCCAGATTTCACAAGAGAACCAAGCACATCAGAAGACGCTTCAATTCCATCCGGGACTTAGTCCAGGTGGGAGACATAGAAATTTGCAAGATACATATGGATCTGAATGTTGCAGACCCGTTGACTAAGCCTCTTCCACGAGCAAAACATGATCAGCACCAAGACTCCATGGGTGTAAGAATCATTACTATGTAATCTAGATTATTGACTCTAGTGCAAGTGGGAGACTGAAGGAAATATGCCCTAGAGGAAATAATAAAGTATTATATATTTCCTTATATCATGATAAATGTTTATTATTCATGCTAGAATTGTATTAACCGGAAACATAATACATGTGTGAATACATAGACAAACAAAGTGTCACTAGTATGCCTCTACTTGACTAGCTCGTTAATCAAAGATGGTTATGTTTCCTAGCCATAGACATGAATTGTCATTTGATTAACGGGATCACCTCATTAGGAGAATGACGTGATTGACATGACCCATTCCGTTAGCTTAGCACCCGATCGTTTAGTATGTTGCTATTGCTTTCTTCATGACTTATACATGTTCCTATGACTATGAGATTATGCAACTCCCGTTTACCAGAGGAACACTTTGTGTGCTACCAAACGTCACAACGTAACTGGGTGATTATAAAGGTGCTCTATAGGTGTCTCGAAAGGTACTTGTTGGGTTGGCGTATTTCGAGATTAGGATTTGTCACTCCGATTGTCGGAGAGGTATCTCTGGGCCCACTCGGTAATGCACATCACTATAAGCCTTGCAAGCATTGTGACTAATGAGTTAGTTGCGGGATGATGTATTACGGAATGAGTAAAGAGACTTGCCGGTAATGAGATTGAACTAGGTATCGAGATACCGACGATCGAATCTTGGGTAAGTAACATACCGATGACAAAGGGAACAACGTATGTTGTTATGCGGTCTGACCGGTAAAGATCTTCGTAGAATATGTGGGAGCCAATATGGGCATTCAGGTCCCGCTATTAGTTATTGACCGGAGAGGTGTCTCGGTCATGTCTACGTAGTTCTCGAACCCAAAGGGTCCGCACGCTTAAAGTTACGATGACAGTTATATTATGAGTTTATATGTTTTGATGTACCGAAGGTTGTTCGGAGTCCCGGATGTGATCACGGACATGACGAGGAGTCTCGAAATGGTGGAGACATAAAGATTGATATATTGGACGACTATATTCGGACACCGGAAGTGTTCCGGAGAAGTTTCAGATTAAACCGGAGTGCCAGAGGGTTACTGGAACCCCCCGGGGAAGTATTGGGCCTTAGTGGGCCTTGAGGGGAGAGAGAGGGCAGCAGCCAGGAGGTGGTGCGCCCCCTCCCAGGAGGAGTCCTAGTTGGACTAGGAGAGGGGGGCGCAGCCCCCTTTCCCTCTCCCTCTCCCTCTCTTTCCTTCCCCCTTCTTTTCCTAGTAGGACTAGGAAAGGGGAGTCCTACTCCTACTAGGAGGAGGACTCCCCCCCTCTCTTTGGCGCGCCAAGGGCAGCCGGCCTCCCCCTTGCTCCTTTATATACGGGGGCAGGGGGGCACCTCTAGACACACTTGATATACGATATTTTAGCCATGTGCGGTGCTCCCCTCCACCATATTACACCTTGATAATACCGTCGCGGAGCTTAGGCGAAGCCCTGCATCGGTGGAACATCATCATCATCACCACGCTGTCGTGCTGACGAAAATCTCCCTCAACACTCGGCTGGATCGGAGTTCGAGGGACGTCATCGAGCTGAACGTGTGTAGAACTTGGAGGTGCCGTACGTTCAGTACTTGATCGGTCGGATCGTGAAGACGTACGACTACATCAACCACGTTGTGATAACGCTTCCGCTGTCGGTCTACGAGGGTACGTGGACAACAATCTCCCCTCTCGTTGCTATGCATCACCATGATCTTGCGTGTGCGTAGGAATTTTTTTGAAATTGCTATGTTTCCCAATACTATCTAGTCTTCCAAACAAATCACATCATATTACCGAAAGAATCATCCCGTATAGGTCAACCCCAATCATCACTTATGCTATTAATATCCTCATGACTCCCCGAGGGGAGGTCTAACAAAATCATACATGTTAACTATCCCCAAACTCATATCTATGCAAAAATCCATGGGTAGAACATACAAGCTGCTAAGCTTGAGTTAAACACCACAATCCAAGTGTTCGGCCTATTCTTCCAAGGTCCATGATAGTGCATTTCTACCCTAAGGAAACACGCCATATGCCACTCCAAGATCTTGTTTCCTTCCTATGAATCAACTCCAACGGCCCATTAACTAGACCAGTAACTACATGATCCATTGGTTCTACAAATCCAATGTCTATGGTGCTCCACATGACCTTCTAATGTCCTATAATCCCCAAATACTTGAAAGGGTTATCCTCACTATAGTCAGTCCACCAATTCTCATTATCGGGATCAAGTAATCTCCAACATCAATCTTATATAGATCCCTAAATCAACTCCGACAATTAATCCAATCTCTTAGTTTATTGTTCACCGAGAAACATGGTATCATGATCAAGATCATTAGTCTAAATCCAATTTACTCCGAACCATGTAGAATTACTCTGCATCCGTACTCCACTAGGATAACCTATTTAATCCAAATCTCATGTCCAACAAGAATTCCTACCTATTCCCCCAAGTCATTATCGTAATGTCAACAATCTCCTATTGATATCATCTGATCAAGTCAAGTTCTTATTCCTCCAAGAATCTCAGCTTGTGATCATAATTGTCCTACAAAATCCAATTTACTCCAGGGGTAATGAAAGTTATGCTACTCTACCAATCATGATCCAACCACGTTCATCTACCAACATGAAAGCCTCATAATCCACCAAATAGTCTCAGATAATTCCTCAAGGTCCTTGATATAAACTCATCAAGTCATTTGTCCTCTATTCCTACATCCTCAAATTGGTCTTCCCTATGGTATCGTCAGTTCTCGTGCTATATTAGGATCGTAATGTGCTAGTTCACTATGTCCACTAGTTCCATAATGAACCAAGTGATAAGCAAGGTTACCGAGGCTTAACTGGTTCTCTTGCAATTCTGTGGGTTAAGCACATGGTTAAGGATTCGAGCTGGGGTATCTTGTGAAGTCTTGAAGGGTCTAGGAATGGGTTTCTAATCTTGAGGGGCAACCATAACTCTACGGGGCTGCACTTGGTCTAGGAGGCTGTAGCAAAAGTCTTTAGTGCTAGTTGGTCGCTGAGGTGGAATCCTTGGTGCATCTTGTCTTGCTGATCTTCAGTTGATGAGGGAGATGAGAGGGAGAAGCAGCATAGGGGAGGGGAATGCCGAAAGGGGGTTCTATAGTGCAAGTGTAAACAAACAAGTGTAAAAAGGGCCAAACACAAGCATTAAGATAAGGAAGGTGATACAGTCGCGTACTTGTTGCCTATTGCAAAAAGGGCGACTGATATCAAAACACAAACAAATAAAAACAAGCAACACACAATCATGGTTCTATCTGAACCATCATACAAACTCGATTGCGCATAGGGGGTACACGACTCATCCTACCCTAGGGGTTCTCGGATTCAGTAGTCATGCTTTGCTCTGTGCCTCATGTAGTCTTCTGGGTTTTCCTCAGGTGTCGCTACATCTCTTGTAGTTGTTCGATGAAACAATATGGGTTGAGCCTGAAGATTCTTCAACAACTCCTTGCCTGTTGAAGTGATGGGGTGAAGCTGGCTCCTCGTAGCAGGCATTGACTCGGTCTTCTGTTATCTTATTAATCATGATGATCCCTTTTTGTCTTCTAAGGCGTCCATGATACCAGGTAGGTAATCCTTTATGCAATGACATTAACAAGGCATAGTAGAGGTCCAACATGTCGGTTACGTTGATGACAACATCGACACCGAGAGCGGGGGACGAAGAGAACCGTTTTCTTGCTCACTACAGTGAGGCGGACCAAATGGCGAGGTTCTCATCCACCGGTGGTTGCTGATACAACAACAGTCAGGACATGGTTGCTCTATTAGTGATGTATATCATGATCTTGCATATCTTATGCCCCGATCATCGTAGGCTAAGGTTGCATCATCTTGGGCAACGTCAAAGGTGTCACAATCCTCTGGGTCTTCATGTCCTCATTCCTTAAGATGGTTTGTTCTGTTGGTGTTGTCTCATCGTGGTGTCGCCAAACTTGTGTTCCTAAGATGTGGGTGAGTGTCCAGCAAGGCGTCTTCCTCCTAGATTATCCACAAGGATTACGAGGAATCTAGTGGTCAGGGGCATAAGGGTACTAGCGACCGTTTGCATAAGTTTTGAAGGGAAGAGATCAATAGGGAAAATATACCTTAGTTTTTCAGAAAAACTCAGAGGGGAAGAGGAATATAGATAATTTTGAAAATTAGTAATAGTTTTGGAAATAGTTTTACCCTAACTAACAACCATGGTATCTAAGGCTTCCTACAATCAGGATGGCTCTGATACCAGCTCTGTGGGGACCCGACTCATAAGTTGTGATCACGGAATGCAGTGTACAAGGATCCCAGAGATCAATGCTCACTGAACACACATAAGCTGAATAATAAGAGCCTTACATCCATACATACCATATTACACAAGTAGGACCATTATGGTCAAGTCCTGAGTATAATATCGCAGCGGAAATCATTTTGACATCTTCGACCCATGTCATCTGCCTTAACCCTACATGCATTCTGGCTGGGAAGCGTCCTAGCTCGCATGTTCGTCATCGAAGTATTCTTCATCATATCTTGTTCTTTCATGCCCGACCAATAAAATAAACAGTGGCAAGCCAATGAGTACTTTGAATGTACACGCAAGCAACCCATGTTTTGGTTCAAGATACAACAATGCATGATATAGGTAAATTTTTGCAGAAAGCTAATTTTGAGTGCTATGACATGTTCAACAACTTGCAAAGCATGCATCATGAGAATTTATGTATCCCAGAGGACAGGTTACAGATATCAACATAAATAGAGTTGGAAACAACCCATCTTAATCATCATGTAGTGTCTTTTGACGTGACCCAAGTAATTCTTTCCACTTATCCATAAACACTCTCCAGGTTTCGTAAACATGTGGACGTAGCCCAAGAGCGGTTACCCAACTGTCCTTAACCGTGGACACGACTATTCGAATAGTTTGACACTCTGCAGAGGTTGCACACTTTACCCACAAGATCCGGGGAACTTCCGTGTCATCCACGACCCGCGGTACCTCAAGTACCCGGGGTAAGCACCCGATCACTATCTTTCCCTAGACGACACTAACATAGAGTCCACTCGATTGGGAGTAACCCCCGTGCCCAACATTTCACATCTTAAAATTGTGGACCCTCGCTCCCATATTCATCACATACCACTGGCACGGGGTACCAATGGTGTGTCCGGTGCCCTGTGAAAAAAGTCATGGCCGCCTATCCAAGCACGACCCCGCCCCGAGAGTGACCTCGTGTCACCCCCATCACTAGTAATGCGGGCACCATGCTAGTATCGGCCTAGGTAATCAATAATGCCCTTTCCCATATAAGGGTAGAGCGGTTGCGCATGTAAGGTTGGAATAACGGTCGCAACTTAAACCAATTCATTTTGAAAACACACAGACACACTTGCCTCGGTACACCAGTTCATCATAAAGTGGTTACCCAACTCATTATCTCCCTCGGGCATAAGTGGCACCCGATGGGGTTTTCGAAAAGTTTTTGAAAACAATCTTGCTTCCATCACCATGCATATATCCATACCCTTTTGCGTAGCTCTACTTAGCATCCTAGCTACTCCCACCCGCACAACCCTCATAGAAGGTTGGGTCATGCATCATGCATGCTTCAGCGAGGAAAGTATCGGAGGCAAACCACCTCAAGTGGTCTCCACATCATCGTTACTCCGATGCAAGCAATAAAAATGCTATATGGCATGCATAAAAAGGGTTTCATAGACATGGTCAAAGGGCTGCTTTCCTGGTTCATTAGAGTCTTCAAGTCTTCTGGTCCTTCTCCAAGTACTCCGTCTACTTCGTCAACTAACGTCGGAGACAGATCACAATAAGCAACATAACAAGGCCAAAGTAAAAATGCTCTAAAAATGTGAGTTGGACTTTTCTAGGATACCTCTGGACATATGAGGAATGACCAAAGTGATCTCATTGGAAGTGGATCAATGGATATTTCTAAACATTTTGATATGATGGAAGCAAGGGGTTTATGGATTTGCAAGAAGTGTACAGAAATATTATTTTGAAAAATGAGCAAATACATCCATTTAACAAGGAATGATTTTAGGAGCATCTAGGAGTTGGTTTTACTGGATTTTGAGTTCAAAGGAATTTCCTAGGGATTTGCAAAGTTGGTTAAACATGGATAATTGGACCAATATTCGATGTGGTACACAAAGCATTGTGAAAAATGTTCACAAAATAAGTTATGAACATATATGTGTATAGGGATTTGAATCATTGCATTTGGATCAATAATGGGCCCACTGTGATTTTCTAAAGTTCAGCACAGAAATAAGAAAATAGGATTTATTAAATATGTATGAAGGAAAGTGTTCTGGAAAAATGTGAAAATAGCACCATGTGATAGGGCATGATTTTAGGAACTACTAGAAATTAGAATCATCCAATTTGGAGATAATATGAATATTTGGGAGATTTTACAAATTTTTGGAAAAAGAAAAAGAGAAAGGAAGGGGGGTTATACCTATACTGCGCACTGAGCACAGCATAGCGCCGCAGCGCACTGGACCGGCCCAGCCGCACGGCCACGCGCGTGCTGGGGGCCACATGGATGGCGCTTTCACCGGTGTATGCCTCCCTTTGGCGAAAACGTCATGCGGCCTATGCCGCCTCCACTTAAGCGGGCGAGGTGTGGCCCACCCATCAGTGGCCCCTGCCCACTGGCTGGCCGACAGGCGGGGACCAGCTACAGGTTTGTCCGCTACCTCCCGCGAGGGCGCAACAGGAGACAGAGCGAATGCTCGACGGCGGCCGTCGGCGCTACCGGCCACCGTTTTCGAAGGTCCGGCCACCGGCGTGCTCAACGGAGAGAGGCGAACCAGGGAGACCCCACCATGGGTGCCTACGTCACCGGAGGGGAGCAAGGCTTCGCCCACGGCGGACGGTGGCGTCGGCCGAGAGGGGTTTTGGGGTTGCTGGGCGCTAGAGGAGGAGGTAAAGGGCGGAGGAGCCTCGCCGGCGTGCGGTGGCTCCATTGGTGGCCAAAGGTGGGGAGGGGAGGCTTCGGTTTGCGGGAATTTGGGCGGAGACGGACGGCAGCACTCCGGCCATGGAGGGAGCAGGAGGGCACGAGAGGGAGAGAGGGAGTGTCTGAGAGGTTCACGGGAGTGATGGGGGTCTAGTAGAGGCGAGGAAATGCTCGGGGGAAGGCTCTATATAGGGGGGCACCGGTGCACCATGGGTGCGGTCCAGGCCGCGCTCGGGTGAGCTCTAGGAGTGAGGTGAGAGGCTCAGGAGGGGGCCGGCAGCTTGCCGTGTCCCGGACGCCAAGGCGGCCTCAGGGGACACGAGGGGGAGGCCCTTGGTCGTCGGTTAGCTTGGGCAAATAGCGGCTATAGTGCGAGGGCGCACTGTAGCGCGCCCTAGAGCGTGCATATGGCCGGCATGGCGATTTTAAAAGGCTAGGGGCATGTCCTCTTGTGTTTTGGAGCTTCCTTGGATGCTCTAGAGTGGATAGGAACTAGGTGGGTGCTGCATATAGAAATGGGAGAGAGAAGAGGTGTTGCCATGGGTGAACACAGAGAGAAAGAGGTGGGTTTTACCCCCAAATAATTGAGTTGATGGAGGAGAGTTACTGGAGGAAGGGGGTGACCTGGGGCAATTGTGGTAAAACGATAGGGTCATGGAGACTAGTGGAAGTGGTTAAAATGTGGTTTTGGAAATCATGCAGAAGGTGTTTGTTGCTAGTTAGGGCAAGGAAATGGATTCCATTTGGCATGAGACTCCACAGGTGAAATGGAACATATAATTAGGTCCTTCCACAAATTTTTAGCTCATTTGGGCAAAGTTGCTAATGCAACTTTTGTAAATCCTAGAAATCAACAAAAATGAATTTACCAAGATCTAGTCATGGAAAACCATTCCCCTTGATGCACCACTTGGTGTAGTGTCGTCATTTGGCTTGTGAGCATGACCACAAAGTTTGGGGGCATTTGGAATAAGTTGGCAATGTAAAGTTGTTCAAATTTGAACCTGAACAGGGATGGTTTTGGGGGCACTTTTGTGATCCAAAATAATTTGGAGTGAGCTGAAACTCTGCAAGGTCATCCTATTATGCATATGTGACTTGCTAGAATTTTCCTGGATTTATTTGAAAATATTTCTTGTAGAAATATTTCAAATACTTGAAATGGACAGAAATGGTTTTGCAGGGTTTTGCCCAATATTTTGAACATGACCATGTGTTGAAACTCTTATATATGGAAAATATATGTCCATCGAGTTTCCCTGATTTTTCTCAAATATTTTTTAAGCTTTAAAATAATTTTAACCTATTAAAGACCTTTTTTGGCCTTAAGAAAAAGCCTTTAAATAAAATAGGAAAATAACTTTTAAAAATATAATTTTGTGGTTTATGGGAGTCCTATACCTAATAGGTTTCAAAGATACCTTTTGAAAGATTTTTCACACCCCAAATCAAGTATTTGCAGTGCAAATCTCAATTCAGGGGTTTTTGGAAAACTAATTTTTGAAAATACTATTTGGCCAAATTATTTTTGTAAGAAAATACTATACTGTTCTATACACATGGTATGATCATTGGGCAGAAGTTTGGAGCAAGGGCATGAAGTATAGAAGGTGGAGTCGTGTTGACTTTAAAGAGCACTTGAAAACAACAAACCAATTCCAACCAAACAAAGACCAAAACACTCAAAAGTTTTTGTCAAATCACATTTTATCATGATTAATTAGCTTAAGTGTTGTGGCATGAAAATCAGGGTGTGACACATGACATATTGACATGTATGATGTATAAAGTGTAAACTAAGCACAAGGTGTTTGAACTAGTTAGAAGCAATGCAAGCTAGAAACCATACGAAAGATGAAAGCAATATCACTCGGCCAAATTAAAAGGGTGGCCTCATAAATATATTTGACCAAATTAGGAGCAATACATGGAAACAAGCTAGAAATAATATGCTATATCCAACGAATAAAGGTGTCTCATCGTAAGTGATTGATGCAGGATACAGAAGAGAGGTAGTTTAATGTAAGAACATGGTTAACAAATAGATGTAGTGTGTACCAAAAATAGGAAGGCATGTCATATTCACAGGTATAATGTGTAAACTAAGCAGATGCAATTTACCCTAATTAGAAGCATTACAAGCTAGACACCGTATGCAACATGCAACCACATATCACACTGCAAAGTTAGAGCAAGCACCTGCGATGGTGGTGTAGGGGAAATGTGGTCTTCAAGTATAGAGCTATGTTCAATATCTTCATTTAGGCTTGCTCTTTCTTGAGAATCATGTGGGGAGGATGAAACTACACTCTTTATAAGAGTAGTGCGTCTCATACTAACCCACGGGCGTGACTGTCTCATCATAAGCGAAAGATGCAGGATAAACAAGACCAGTAGTTTGATCTAAGAATATGGTGTGATAGGCAGATGTAATATGTAACAAAAACAGGAAGGCGTGTCATATTCACATGTATAATGTGTAAGCTAAGGATATGAAATTTAACAAATTAGGATCAATACAACCTAGGCACCATATGCAAGATGCAACCAGATATCACACTGCCATGTTAGAGAAAGCACGTGGGGTTGTGGAGTAGGGGAGATGAGATTTGGAACTTGCACTGTAGTAGGAGTAGCAGGAGAATCTGCAGCGATCATCTGTTTTGGTTGCTCGAGAGGACCACCATCATTCCGTGCCTTCATCCTTTTAGATTTTACCTTGTCAAGTAAACACACAAGAAAAATGAATGAAATTCGCACTTCCAAATTCGTTGATGCATGATACTGACGAACACAACTTTTATGTATGGCAACCACATTGTAGGAGGATGGAACATGTACGAAAAACGCTAAGCAGAAGGCATTTCAACAAATTGGAAGCAATGCAATCTAGACACCATATGAAAGATCTAACCAAAATCACTCTACCAAGTTAGATGTGTCTCATTATAAGTGGCACTTCAACAAATTAGTGGCAATACATGTTTGAAATGATATGCAAGATGCAACCAATATTACACTGTCAACTAGAAGGTGTCTCGTCAGAAGTGATTGATGAGGGATACACAAGAAAAGTAGTTTGATGTAAGAACATGGTTAACAGAAAGACGTAGTATGTACCAAAAACAGGAAGGCATGTCATATTCACAGGTATAATGTGTTAACTAAGCAGATGCAATTTACCCTAATTAAAAGAATTACAAGGTAGACACCATATGCAACATGCAACCACATATCACATTGCCAAGTAAGAGCAAGCACCTGCGATGTGGCGTAGGGGAATTGCGGTTAGCAACTAGAGAGCTGTGTTGACTATCTTCATTTAGCCTTGTTGTTTCTTGAGAATCATGTGGGAGGATGACACTGCACTCTTTAAACGAGTAGCGCGTCTCACAGTAACCCACTGGGGTGACTGTCTCATCATAAGTGATTGATGAGGGATACAAAAGAGCATTAGTTTGATGTACGAACATGGTTAATAGACATATGTAGTATGTATCAAAACGAGGAAGGCATGCCATTATCAAAGGTATAATGTGTAAAGTAAGCAGATGCAATTTAACCAAATTGGAAGCAATACAAGCTAGACACAATATGAAACATGCAACCACATTTGACAGCGCGAAGTTAAAGCAAGCACCTGGGATGGTTGTGTGTGCAAATTGAGATCATCAACTGTAGAGCTACATTTACTGTCTCCATCTGCTGACACTACACCCTTTAGAGCGCTGAAACGCTTAGTGCTTATCTTTGAAATACACTGGAGCGACTTCTGTCTTTTCTTTTGTGTATTCATCAACACTGCGTCGGAGTCTGAAAGACCCATGCATAAAAAAACAATAGTGTGAGTATGGGTGAAGTGTGTGCACAAGTAGTATAGTGTAAAAGTAGCAGATAGCAGGTCGGTGAGAAATAAATGACGGGAGACATATGATAGCTCTACAACATGCATGGCACACAAAATTACTAGATTCTAGAATTTTGAAATATGAGCACAGGGATGGCTGGGAAATGCAGGTGCTCCTCCAGCACACCACAAGGTGTGGTCCTATGAAAATAACAGTCGACTGAAAACAAATATGCCAGTCCATTTTTCTGCACCGTTCGATGTACAAAGAACGGGTAGATCGCCTTCATCTACCTCTAGCCAGTCAGTGTTGACGATCTTCCTCGAAACGCCAGCGACCACCGTCCCAGTCCCCAACCTCCGCCCTCCCCTCAACCTCACCGCACCGCCGTGCTTGGCACCCCCCGGCCATCCCTTCAAGCCCCGCCGACCTCCAGATCGGGCGCAAGCAGCTCCTACACCCCACACCCCTATGATAGACACCGATGCGCCGCTTCCCTGGCGAACAGGCGGACTAGGTGCTCCGCTCGCCTAAGCGGGTGCTGCTTCTTTTAATTGTGAATCAACTAACCCTGAATGGAATCCAGGCGGGCTACTGACCTCTAGCCAAGGTGAACTAATAAATGGGAGGAAACCTTATGCATTTAGTATCATGAAGAAGATGTAGGAAGAAGCGCTCAACTAGTTTCTTTTGTGGGATGAATACGGTGTGAGCAGAGATCTAAGATTTGCACGAATAAGGGAAGAGGAGTACCTCTTTCTGCTGGCAGTGCTGTGTCCCCCTTCTATCTTTCCAACGATCTTCTTGTGGTTCGCTGGAAAAGAGAAGTTGTGGAGGACGGTGGAGCCTTTGACGAACCCATGGCCAAGTTGTTGAGTGTGGTGCAAGACGGCGTGGTCGAAGTGGTTCTGGTGCGGCGCACGTCGGCGTTGGTGTCGTGAAGGCAGCTTTGCCTCGGCTTCAGCTGCTAAGTCCTTGAGGCCGTTGCGGTTGCAGTTGCGTTGGACGACGACCTCGGGGTACCGGCTCCGGCGTGATGGAGGAGGGCGGCGGTGGATTGGGCGCTATGGGGTGGAGGACGCAGGAGGCTGGGGTTTCGCGGCTAGTGGAGAGGGCGTTTTGGCGCCCATGAAGTATGAATGGGGAAACAGAGGGAGGGGGAACTAAGGGGATGCAATGTTTCGGTTTAGGACGCGCTTTCTTGAAATTTGGGGAAAGTTACAAACTTTGCCGCCATCTAAAATTTCGGACATATTGCGGGTTGGGGGCAGGACAGTAATTTCAGGTGTCCCAAATGGTGGTCGGGATAGATTCCGGCCGAGCGCATGGGTGTTTAGGCGCCCACGGCATATGAATGCTTCTCGGAGGCGGTTGAGACTGGCGTCTTGGTGAAGTTACAAATCTACCCCGGTTCAGACCTTTGGACATCTGGCCGATATGCTACATGGGCCAGAGTCAGGACATTAATTTCCTACCACCAAACATTATTTCACACAGTTTCAGGTGACCAGAGGCTTATTTGGCGCTTCGTTCAATATTTGGGAGCAGAAGCATTAACGTTTTCAGTTCTATTGAATTGAACTTTCAGGATTTGTCAAACTTCACAAACCTTGACTCTTGAAAATCCTAAAACTACGATTATTTTGGAATGGAGGGGGTACATTTGAATATACATTGTACATGAGTATATATTAAAAAATATGCAACTTACCTCAGTTCATGCATGGTTCCAGATATAATCTCCTTGGTTGCAAAAATATAGTTAGACATGCGTATGAATATATAGCATGTTCAAATGCACAACAAAGATTGATGCCCCCTTTTAGATCTGATTTCCAAATGCCATTATCTCGGATTCAAATAGATGAATGCACCTCCTATGAATTCGAATCTTTGAAACCCCCTTTATGTTGAATTCAACATGTATTCTATTTCGTAGCTCACAACTTGGAATGTATCCATGTAAGTGACAAATGTGTAAAGTGCTTCACACTACAACATGGAGTGCACTAATTAATGTTTATATATGAATTGCAAAAGCAATGCATTGTTTGGATTTCAAACCACTCTAGTCTATGGATTGATAATATGAAATAAACACATGCACATGCTAGAATACAATAGAGTATGGGTGTCTTATAGACCGATGTTCGTTCATACGCAAATTGCAAAATTCATGATCTCATCCAAAAATAAATGCCATTTATATTTTAATTTGGTGCATAGAACCGCCTTTCCCACGTAGATGCACTATGCCTCGACCCGTTCTCACATACGTGCTATATATGTCTCTATCTAACGCATAAGTGCACACACTTTATATACATCGGCATTTCTCTCTCACACATGCTCACAATCTCTCCCGGGGTGTCGGGGTGTCTCACGCACACTCTCTCTGTATATCTCCCTCTCTCTTTCTGACTACTATGTACCACTCTTTGCACTAATCTCAGTTGGAAAACACTATTTCTCTCACATGCATATATACACATGCATGGTCTCTACTAGCCCTCTATAGGCACATATATGTGCCTACGTGTCTCCCGCACGGACATTATCTTTAGGCCTCTCTCGCACACATTGCCCCCCACACCTCTCTCTTAGTAGTTGGTAGATATGATTCCATCAGATCATTCAGTAGGATATCCCTGATTGTTAGGCTGGATGGTAATACGACGCAAAGTTTTACCGAAGTCTGGGCCCTTGCAGTTGAGGAAAAAGCCTACTCCTGCTACTGTATATTTGTGATAGGGTGTGTACAAAGTACACGTGAATACCAGGCATTGTGCGTGTGTCTATACTATCGACAAACTAGCCCCCGGGCTTCTATAACATACTCGGGGCCTAGGGTTACAAATCATATATAGTTGTCTTATCATCAGTGGGGATAGAGTCCTGCACGACTCTGGTAGCTTCATCTTGTACGCCGAGTCCTCCACATGGGTCTTCATAGAATGCGTCTCGGTCCAACCTATGTGGCGCAGGATGGAACCAACCATGAGTCCTCACATTGACCCACCACAACTAGAAATGATGTGCCGACCACACCCCACACGCAATCAGCCACTAAGAAAATAAGCATATACAATAGTACAATGTTATACATGAAAGTTAATTGCATGGTTCATCCAACAATATTTGATCTGCATTGTGAATGTTTATATTTTCTCCTAAAATATTAGTCACGCAAAAGAGAAATGAAGGGCATATCTCTCCTTGTCTCCACCGGACACCCCCTCTTTCTACACCACTTTCACGTACGCACACAAACTATCTCTCGGCCCTCTAAAATTATGCATGCCCCTAACACATTCACGCGTGATGGTCACTGTATTTCAAGCGAAAGCACTATACGGTCACTGGACTTTAGAATATGCTCATTACGGTCACCGTATACATTCTCGTGGTGATCATACTGTATCTAGCTCACGATACATCTCCGTGTTTTGTTGATGACACTGACAAACATTGTATTTGATGCGTGCTCCGTATATTGTTGACGACACTTATGGTCATTGTATTTGAAGCAACCCACGATATGGTTACTGGACTTCAGAATAAGCTCATCACGGTCACCATATACATTTTCTGGGGCTAACCAACCTGTGTTTGGATGGTTAGGAGGACAGTGGTTTCCCCATCGCACCAGAGTTAAAGTCATGCTACTCGCATTTATCCTGCATTAATTTCAGTATTATCCAGCGATGTGTGTTCAATGGGAGGAGACGTTCCCCTCGACTACGAGGCCACTATGGTGACTTCATAATCTCAAGATCATATGCTGGCTCACTCTCTCGAAGGTGCTCATAGGGGTAGGGTCTGCGTGTGTGCGCTTATAGCGGTGGGTGTTTGCATGTATATATGAGCGCTTGCATCTGTACCGTGTTAAAAAATACATGTCGTGATTATACGGTCACTAGCTCACCGGTACAACTCCGTATTTTGTCGATGACACGATCAATTGACTAGTCAGACGTTCCACGTGGCGCAACTAGTGTTGCACCATCAGCGCGTGTAACCGTGGGGGCCACCTGTCAGCGCGTATATGAAAGAAAGAAATGGTAGCTTGAGTCTGTACTATGTCAATAAAATACATTTTATGGTGATCATACGGTCACTGGCTCACCATACAGCTACTTAATTTGTTGATGACAAGATCAATTAACCAGTCAAACAGTCCACATTCAGCAGCGCACATTACCATAGGGCCCACCCGTTAGCGCGTATATGAAAGACATAAATGGTAATAAATTAGTGGTCGGTGGGGATTCGAAGTCGTGAGACCTCTGGTTGGCAGTCGCCCGCGGTGGGGGGCGCGGTGGTGGGGCGGTGGCGTGGGGATCGCCGGAGAAAAAACTCGGCGTGGGGGGGAGCTAGAGGGATTGCCGGGGTGGCAGCGGACCGGTGCTCGGGAGTGGTTTCGGGGAGGGCGGGGCGGCGAGGCTGCGCGGGAGCGTCGTCGGACGCGGGGCCGGCGGTTCGGCCAGCGGTGGCTGGCGGCTCAGGGGGGTGGAAGTTGAAGATGAACTGTAGGCCCTTGATTTAGTATCCAACGGTTGGAAAATCGGCTGACCAGAGATGAAAAAGTCAGTCGACTGACGTGTAGCCTCACCCCGCACTTACACATGCGCGCATGCAACACTCGCACGAACACACGAACACATGCAGGCGTGCAACACTGACATGTACACATGCACTCACAAACACACGCACGCATGCAGGCATGCAACACTGACACGTACACATGCACTCACGAACACACGCACGCACGCACACATGCATGCAACACCGAAACGTACACATGCACACACGCAACACTCGCACGCCTACATGCATACATCACACGACGCAAGACAAACACTCAACCTATACGTGCATGCACCCTTTGTTAAGGACATGGATTGTTACGTGTATTAATCAATCTTATCTGTGATAAGCAGAACATTGATGTTTCCAGTGTCTTTATGAATCACAACGTATCGAACGAGCTATCAACGTATATATGAATTTTTTTTAAATTCTCTTACATTCTATAGTAGGCTTATCTACATGAAATAGATGACGTCACACTCAATGAACAATCATCGGTGTCACACCCTGATTTTCATGCCACAACACTTAAGCTAATAAATCATGATAAAGTGTTGTTTGACAATTTTTTTGCATTATTTGGCTTTTATTTGGAGTTGGTTTTCTCTCTGTGTTTTTCAAGTGCTCTTTAAAGTCAACACAACTCCACCCTCTATACTTCATCTCCTTGCCCCAAGCTTCTGCCCAATGATCATTCCATGTGTATAGAGCAATATAGTATTTTCTTACAAAAATAATTTGACCAAAAGTATTTTCTAAAATTAGTTTTCCAAAAACCCCTGAATTGAGGTTTGCACTGCAAGTACTTGATTTGGGGTGTGATAAATCTTTCAAAAGGTATATTTGAATCCTATTAGATATAGGACTCCCATAAACTACAAAAATATAATTTTAAAAGTTATCTTCCTATTTTATTTAAAAGCTTTTTCTTAAGGCCAGAAATGGTCTTTAATAGGGAAAAAATATTTTATTGTTTCACAAATATTTGACAAAATCAGGGAAACTTAGTGGACATATAGTTTCCATATATAAGAGTTTCAACACATGGTCATGTTCAAAATATTGGACAAAACCCTCCAAAACCATTTATGTACATTTCAAGTATTTGAGATATTTCTATAAGAAATATTTTCAAATAAATCCAAGGAAATTCTAGCAAGTCACATATACATAATATGATGACATTGCAAAGTTTCAGCTCAATACAAATTGTTTTGGTTCACCAAAATGCCACAAAACCATCTCTGACCAGAATCAAATTTGACCAACTTTGTACTACCAACTTTCTCTCCTTGCCCCAACTTTTGTGAGCATGTTCACATGACCAACTGAGGCCACTACACCAAGTGGTGCATCAAGGGGAAGTGATTTGCTCAACTAGATCTACACAAGTTCATTTCTGCTAATTTCTAGGGTTTGCCAAAGTTACATTAGCAAACTCATCCAAATGAGCTCATCTTCCTTCCACCCTGTCATTTTGTCATAACAAACACCCCTGCCAAGTGGCACAAGAAGGAAATCAGTGCAAGTACCCCAAAACCATATCAAACACCTTCTGCATTTTAGCTAAAAACCCTGTTTGGGCCTCTTCCACTAATCCAAATGAGTTCTACCATTTACCACACCTCCTCCTAACCTCCCTCTACCTCTGGCATTTAGCACAAGTCAATGCTCATTGATCAAGGGGATGAAACCACCAATTTTCTATTCTGGACAGCCCCATTTCCACTCTTCTCCTTCCTCTCTCTTCACCCACTGGCCACCCAAAGCATCCAAGGCCACTCCCCTCTTTCTTTACTCCCTCCTAGACCTGCTGGACATGCTTGGGGGCGCCCACACTGCTTAGAAAATGGCATGCCAAGCCATTTGGGCGCTCTGGAGCGCGCTACAGTGCGGCCAGGCACTGTAGCCACCCCCTTCCAACCGCCTCCGGCCACCTCGGGCCTCCCCACCGCGCCCGACGAGACGCCTCGACGTCCGCAACACGGCAGCTGGTCGGCCCCTCCTCCTTCTCCCTCCTCTCGCCCCAGCTCGCACGCGCGACGACCGCCCGAGCGCACCAGTAAGTGTGCTCACACGCGCAGCGCCTCAGGCCCTCTGCCCCCTCTCTCTTCTTTCCCTCGCTCTAGACCGAACCCACGAGCACCCTAGACACGCCCACACGTGCCCCCGTGACCCACAACAACCTCGCCGGCGCACGGGTCTATGGTGAGCCGTGGCTCGCCTACTTAAACACCTCCCCGAGCCTCTCCCTCACCACCACTCGCTCCTACCTACTCCAAATCGGCTCCCTGTGCCCTCCACTCTCCTCCAGGAGCAACCGAGCTCGAGATCGAGCTCGAGCTCCGCCGCCTCGGGTCACCGTCGATCTCGGGGTACAGGCTCTCTTGATCTGGAACCTCCACACCTCCCTGACAATTTCCCCTCTGTCCCCCTCTCTATTGCAGCCAAAATCGACCGGGGCAAGCACCTCCCGAAGCTCTGCCGTCGGCTTTCTCTTCGCTGGCGAACCCCTGCACCCAGGCGACCAACTCCACCTCCACCCGAACGGCGACTCCGTCCTGAGCACGTCGGTGCCCTCAGATTGCCTCGCCGTCGACCACAGCGGCGCCGGTGAGCTCGCCGCCCTCTCTTACCTGAGGTTGACGACGACGGCCGTGGGGCCCGTCCGTCAGCCTCACGTGCTGACGTATGGGTCCCACACGTCAGGTTTAAAACACACACGCGCGCGCACCGGTTCGCTGCGTCCGCTAGAGGCGTATTTCCCAAATACGCCTTCGACGTGGCAGCCTCGCGCGGGCTGGATTCCCCCTGGGTCTGCTGCGCTGTGGCCGAATAGGCCCAGTTGCACAGTGGCCTTTTTCTTTTCTTTTTCTGTCACTTTTCCAAAAATTCCACAAGATTAAATATTCATCCAAATGCAATAATTCCAACTCCCATATTTTTCTATAAAACCCACCTATTTAATGGTATAACTTTCACTCGTGTCCAAACAAGTTTTATGTACTGTTCATATTCAAATTCAAATTTGAATATATCTAAACCCCTCTGAAAATCCATTTCTCCCATTATTCTACTCCAAATCCAAAACTAGGAATTTTCCCCTTCTTAGTTTTCCTCCTAGTATTTTACAAAAATGAGTTGACATTTTTCTAAGCACTTTCATTTTTCTGTTTGCTATTGCCTTATTTTTCTCGTTATTATTTTGCGACGATAGATTGCGTTGCTAACGAAGGAGTTGGACCAGAAGACTTTGAAGACCCAAGAATACTTTGGTGAGCCAACATGCAGCCCATTGACCATGTCTATGAAACCCTTTTTATGCATGTCATATAACACTTTTATTACTTGCAGCGGAGTCATGATGATGAGGTGACCACTTGGGGTGGTTTGCCTCCGTTAATTCCTCGTTGATACTTGCATTGTGCATGACCCTACCTTCTTATGAGGGTTATGCCGGTGGGAGTAGATAGGATGCTAGAGTAGTTGCTACGCAAAAAGGGACGGGAATATGCATGGTGATGGAGACAAAGTATTTTCAAAAGACTTTTCGAAAACCCCGTCGGGTTCCACTTATGCCCGAGGGAGATAATGAGATGGGTAACCGCTTGATGACGAAGTGGTGTACCGAGGCAAGTGTGTGTGTTGCTTTCAAAAACGGATTGGTTTAAGTTGCGACCGTTATTCCAACCTTACATGCGCAACCACTCTACCCTTGTATGGGAAAGGGAATTATTGATTACCTAGGCCGATACTAGCTTGGAGCCCGCATTACTAGTGATGGGAGAGAGTTGGTGCTCTCTCTCGGGACGGGGTCGTGCCAGGTAGCTAGGGCGGCCAAGAACATTTTTATGGGGCACCGGACACACCGTTGGTACCCCGTGCCAGTGATATGTGATGAATATGGGAGCGAGGCTCCACAATTTTAAGATGTGAAATGTTTGGCACGGGGGTTACTACCAATCGAGTGGACTCTATGCTAGTGTCGTCTAGGGAAAGATAGTGATCGGGTGCTTACCCCGGGTACTTGAGGTACCGCGGGTCGTGGATGACACGGAAGTTCCCCGGATCTTGTGGGTAAAGTGTGCGACCTCTGCAGAGTGTAAAACTATTCGAATAGCCGTGTCCACGGTCAAGGACAGTTGGGTAACCACTCTTGGGCCACGTCCACTTGTTTACAAACCAGTGTGTGTGTGTGTTAGATAAGTGGGAAGAACTACTAGTCAGATGACTTGACACAATTATCAAGTTGGATTGGTGTCCAACTCTGTTTATGTTGATATATGTAACTTGTTCATACGGATATTTGTACTCTCATGATGCATACTTTACAGGTTGATAGATCATGTCATTGCACTCAAAACTAGCTTTCTGCAAACTACCTACTTAGTGCTATACCATTGCATTATTGTGCCTTCTTCCAATCATGGGTTGCTTGCGAGTACATTCAAAGTACTCATTGGCTTGCCACTGGTTATTTAATTGGCCAGGCATGGAAGAACAGGAGTTTGAAGAAGAATTCTTTGGAGACAAACATGCAAACTAGGACGTTTCCCAGTCAGAATGCCTGTAGGGTTATGGCAGATGGCATGGGTTCTACTTATCGACGAAGGATTTCCGCTGCTTAAGTTTATTTGGTATTCAGCCCTTGTGGCTTTATCTATGTAAGACTTGACCATAAGGGTCATAATTTGTGTAAGACGGTATGTATGGATGTAAGACTCTTGTTATTCAGCTTCTGTGTGTTCAGTGAGCATTGATCTCTGGGATCACTGTACACGTGCATTCGGTGATCACGACTCATGAGTCGGGGTCCCCACAATCGGTTTATGAAATGCCCGCTTCTGACCGCCCTGGCCCACCGAAAGCTCCTCTGCCATGCGCTGCTTGCGTTGGGTCACTGACATGTAGGCCAGCAACCCAACGAGCCCACACGTCAGTGGAAGAACGGCGCGGTGTCGTATGTCAGAGTCGAGGGTGCCGCTTGCTGCACGCCCGGCTGAACACGCCTCCTTGCTGCATTCAAACGCCTCCATGAAACCCGTGTGGAAGCCGAGAAACCTACTATGGACACACGTCTGTTCATGACCGGGCCAGCATTAAACGCAACGCTGGCCAAGCTCCTCCCGTCCACTGTCTATTTAATCTCCTATTTAAACGAGGCCAGACGCCGGCCAAGAATCGCACACCTCCGCCGCTCCCCTATCTCCTCCTTCACCATTTTGTCCACTCTTACAATGGCTTACGAAGAGTAGTTATCCGGCATCCAAGCCAGCTGGGTGGCCCGCCGAGCCCGCTGGATACGAGCTATGCAGCTCGCTGATCCACCTCCCTCCCCTCACCCGACGGAGCCAGTTCTCGCCCCAAGCCGGCGCGCGGTTTAGCAACTCGCCGCTCCAGGCCAGCTTGACGAGAAGCGGCGCGCTGCTCCACACCGACATGACGGGGAGCACGGGTGTCATCGCTGCCGTCCACGCCGCCGCCTTGTACTGCGCCTCCCGTGTCTGCGACCACGTCTCCTATTTCTGTGGCCGAGGCTCCCATGCCTGCGACCGTGCCATGCAAGCAGAGACAGAAGCCAGGTGCGCGGAGGGCGACGAGTCGGTGGCTAGCGCCTCCGCGTCCGCCGCCATCATCAAGGAGAAGTAGAACACTGGAGGCCGCCGCCGCTTTGGTCCCATGAGGGCCACCGCGGAGGCGACGCCGGCGTACACACTAGGTGTCTTGCCGGATCCTTTTGTTGCGAGGACCTTCGTTGGCCCCGCATGGGCTCCATGGAAGCGGAGAAGGCCCCTTCCACCTCCATCTTGGGCATCAGCCAACGATGTCAGTTGAGTAGTGGGGGAAGCGAGCCGTCCTATGTGCTGTCCGGTGATCGTGCTGCCAGACATGAGGAAGACAAATGGATCGGCGGGCGACCATTTAGGCTAGGTATTATTATAGTTGTGCTGTTCAGGACTAGCACCACTTAGTTGATTTGAATGTAATGAAATCCATCATGTTTGTATGAAAATATGGTATTTTATATGAATTCCGCCATTGTTTATATGAAGTATCGCCATGTTTGCATGAATTTCGTCCTCCGATGTGCATTGTTCTGCCACTGTTCTGCCTCAAGAGGGACGTGCATCGCCTTGGTACATCATGACATGTGGGACCGCATGACAGGCCATGCTCCCCCGCCCACCGCTCGGTAAAATCACCTCAGTTTTACTACTTCCTTCGTCTCGGTTTGTAGGGCATGCACGTCGTTCTAGGTTGAGAATTTAACTGGATTATATGTGATGAACAATATATGTTTAGAAACAACATCCGCTTAAGAATCCAAAGATATACTTTTTGTGACATAGTAACTCATATTTAGTTAGTCAAATGGATGACCTAGAACTACATGCACGCCCTATAAACTGAGACGGGGGGAGTAGTATCTTTTTAGATCAATATAGTCGGGATTCACCAAGGAACAAAACCAAGTGGTAGGCTGCTCATGTCGTGTTGGCGTAGCAACTCAAGCAGGGCCAGTCCTCACACGATATGGCGACACACTTAACAGGACCCCTTTGGCTGACATGTGGCTCATCCACTGTCTTGTTCCACGTGCGATGCACCAAATTACAGTTCGGAGCAGAGGTTGGACTTGGAGGCACCCCGGTCGTAGCACCGCAGTAGTAGTAAATGGGCGATGAGGGGTCAAATCACAAAGCGCCACCTTTGGCTGACATATGTGTGCACGTGACCAACACATACATTGTCAATACAAAATCTAATGCAATAAATAACTTATGAGTAACATGCCCGAATTGATGATGTGGTGCTTGCATGCATAGAGTACAAAAACAATGTGATTTATGACTTGCATGCATGATGTGTTCTTGTGCCATAGTTGCATGTCCAGGAAAAAAGGTACTAGTGGGTTGTACTAGCTATTTAGGAATAGAAGATGTATACATGGAAGTTGTAGGGAAAGAGATGACATGTATCTCAATTCCTATGAGTAGGGATTGGAAAAGAGATTTCATTTGGTTCACATCATAGGAACTTTTCTATTGAATCTAGAGATGATGTGTATCTCAATTCCTATGAGGAGGGATTAGAAAAGAGATGTCATTTGGTTCACATCATACGAACTTTTCTATTGAATATACGATAATGTTTATTTTCCTTTGAAATTGTGGGAGTATAGGAATCTATTCATATGAACCAAGTGGCTCTAAAGCTATAAAAATGATATCATGTTTATTTTCCTTTGAAATGTGGAGTATATGAATCTATTCATATGAACCAATTGGCTCTAAAGGAAAAAATACTATAAAAATCATATCATATAGAGTTCCTATGATATTCCTCCACACCAAAGGATGGTTGAAATTTCTGCAGGTGATACGACAGTCTTTCTTTGTACACTCCTCCCCCATCTTTATAGTTACCTCTCGAAGATGAATGAAATGATATATACTGGGTATTCTATATGTGCATTTTGGTACACGAAAACTAGGTAAAAGTTTGCGAGCTTCGAATTTTCAGTAAAGCTATATGCACTGCATTTTGGAACGGAGGGAGGAGCATACGTCAGTTGCTAACACTCACGTGGAAGATTTGTGTGTATGAGGAGTGGCTGTTCTGTTAAATGACATGGCAAAACTAACTCTGCCGGATGCCGATCTAACGGTTCTTACGGCGTTCGTTAGGAAACAGCCTGTGGCGAACGTTTGTCAGATATGATTTACGAACACATGCATTGCATTCATACGTGCCCCCCTCTCTCACGCACACACGCACCCTCACGAGTCATGACTCTCCCGAGTCCTCTCGCACCCACCATCTATCTATAGGTAGACATCACACACATATGTGGTCTTCACACCCAACCCTCAGAACTTCTAAAAAATAAAAGACGTCACGCAACTTTTATTTTAACTCACACATCACACACTTATACCATTACTCTTGTGGCAAACGTTCTTTGGGAATAGTATATTGTACTCTCACGAAGAGAAGCGGTGCACGCACGCACTAGTTCTCTCACACCCACTCGCAGGTACACGTAGGAGCGCATTTTTTTGA
This sequence comes from Triticum aestivum, assembly GCF_018294505.1. NCBI lineage: Eukaryota > Viridiplantae > Streptophyta > Magnoliopsida > Poales > Poaceae > Triticum > Triticum aestivum. The sequence goes on along the minus strand of NC_057814.1, from coordinate 288,046,523 downwards.
AGCTAGGAGCACATTTGGTTCCAAAGAGGCATCCCAATTGACATTTTGACTAGTCTAGTTTTCAACTTGATGGAGGGTCGGGGACCGCACATGAATGATACAATATAGTGCGTACTGGATGCGGTGGCATGTTATTGATCGAGTTTTATTTTTACTTGAACTTTAAATGAAAATAGTGGTTTGCGCGTATTCAATTTAATAATGCATGGTACAACAAAATCACTCCACTCTATATATATAAGCAGGAGCCTCAGCGCTTGCTTTACTAGGGTTCCTCTCTTTCACTCTCTCATCCTCTCCAGATCTAAGCAAGACATAGGTGGCCACACTCTCTATGCTCACGGCTGGTCACAAATCCGGCCGGACCACCTGGACCGGGATAGGGGTGTAGGTGCATCTTACACGTGGTCGTCGGCGGTGAGGGAGGAGACCAACGGCTGCCCGTGCGTCCTGATCGGCGGCCGTGCCTTTCTCTCCGAGACAACGCCGACTAGGGACGGCCTCCGACCCCTTCTTCCTCCCTGCGGTATTGTGGCCAAGATGCAGCCTCCCGATGCAGTCTTTGCCACATGCCGAGGACCCTCAGGTATATATTCCTTCGAAACGTGGCTGTGTGTGGATCTTTTTCTACTTCTGTCGGCTGTTCCAAAGCCACCTAGACTTTTCTATTATTAGAGGTAAAGCTAGTTCATACAGTCGAATCTAAGAGTTGGTTCAAACAGGGAACAAAGTGGGAAAGTTGTAGCATACTGGCTACCCAACCGGTCTCTTGGTTGAAAAGGCGAAGAAAGCATGGTGGACGGCGAAGGGTGGGGGAAAGGGGACCTGTCTCTTGGTCGAAAAAGGAAAGAAAGTGAGGGGTGTTGGGGGACAACACAAATGAGAATGAGCAGGTCTAGATTTCCTATGCTCACATAGGAAAATGTTGCCGAGGAGATAAAAAATGGGACATATGCAGACATGCTGCTGATGTCTACTACACAACCTTCTTCTTGTAGACGTTGTTGGGCCTCCAAGTGCAGAGGTTTGTAGGACAATAGCAAATTTCCCTCAAGTGGATGACCTAAGGTTTATCAATCCGTGGGAGGCGTAGGATGAAGATGGTCTCTCTCAACCAACCCTGCAACAAAATAACAAAGAGTCTTTTATCAATCCGTGGGAGGCGTAGGATGAAGATGGTCTCTCTCAACCAACCCTGCAACAAAATAACAAAGAGTCTCTTGTGTCCCCAACACACCCAATACAATGGTAAATTGTATAGGTGCACTATTTCGGCGAAGAGATGGCGATACAAGTGCAATATGGATGGTAGATATAGGTTTTTGTAATCTGAAAATATAAAAACAGCAAGGTAACTAAAGATAAAAGTGAGCGTAAACGGTATTGCAATGCTAGGAAACAAGGCCTTGGGTTCATACTTTCACTAGTGCAAGTTCTCTCAACAATAATAACATAATTGGATCATATAACTATCCCTCAACATGCAACAAAGAGTCACTCCAAAGTCACTAATAGCGGAGAACAAACGAAGAGATTATGGAAGGGTACGAAACCACCTCAAAGTTATTCTTTCCAATCAATCCGTTGGGCTATTCCTGTAAGTGTCACAAACAGCCCTAGAGTTCGTACTAGAATAACACCTTAAGACACAAATCAACCAAAACCCTAATGTCACCTAGATACTCCAATGTCACCTCAAGTATCTGTGGGTATGATTATACAATATGCATCACACAATCTCAGATTCATCTATTCAACCAACACATAGAACCTCAAAGAGTTTCCCAAAGTTTCTACCGGAGAGTCAAGACGAAAACATGTGCCAACCCCTATGCATAGGTTCATGGGCGGAACCCGCAAGTTGATCACCAAAATATACATCAAGTGAATCACATGATATCCCATTGTCACCGCAGATATGCACGGCAAGAGATACATCAAGTGTTCTCAAATCATTAAAGACTCAATCCGATAAGATTACTTCAAAGGGAAAACTCAATCCATTACAAGAGAGTAGAGGGGGAGAAACATCATAAGATCCAACTACAATAGCAAAGCTCGCGATACATCAAGATCGTATCACCTCAGGAACACAAGAGAGAGAGATCAAACACATAGCTACTAGTACATACCCTCAGCCCCGAGGGTGAACTACTCCCTCCTCATTATGGAGAGCGCCGGGATGATGAAGATGGCCACCGATGAGAGATCCCCCCTCTGGCAGGGTGCCGGAACAGGGCCCCGATTGGTTTTTGGTGGCTACAGAGGCTTGCCGCGGTGGAACTCCCGATCTATTCTGTTCCCCGAAGGTTTTAGGGTATATGGATATATATAGGCAGAACAAATACGTCAGGGGAGCCACGAGGGGCCCACGAGGGTGGAGGGCGTGCCCAGGGGGGTGCGCGCGCCCCCTGCCTCGTGCCTTCCTCGTTGCTTTCTTGACGTGGACTCCAAGTCTCCCGGGTTGCTTTCCTTCCAAAAATAACTTCTCCAGAAGGTTTCATTCCGTTTCGACTCCGTTTGATATTCCTTTTCTTCGAAACACTGAAACAAGGGAAAAAACAGGAACTGGCACTGGGCTCTGGGTCAATAGGTTAGTCCCAAAAGTAATATAAAAGTGCATAGTAAAGCCCATAAAACATCCAAGATGATAATATAATAGCATGAATACTTCATAAATTATAGATACGTTGGAGACGTATCAGCCTCCCAAAGCTTAATTCCTGCCCGTCCTTGAGTAGATAAATGATAAAAGAAATAATTTATGAAGTGTGAATGCTAGCAGGTGCATAAGTTTGATCAATGATAATTTCAATCACCTTTTCTAGCATCATTATATGTCATAACAGTAGCTCATATCATAAAACTTTGCATGATCAAGTAACAAACTATTCACATGTTAAAGTATAGATCATAAACTTTCTTGAAAACTAACAAACAGTTCTTAGTCATCAAACAATTGCAATTCATCTTATTTTCAGGAGGAGTCTATGTCAGAGCTTTGATTTAGCAAACTTCATATACTCAACTATCATTTAGTCTTCCATGATTGCTACCACTCAAAGCATATTTTTAGAACAAATAGTATTCATCGAACACAGAGAAAGATAGGGGCTTAATGTTTCGCCTCCCAACCTTTTACCTCAAGGGTAATGTCAACAGTAATAATTCATGCTCAAATATATTTGAATGGCCATATATGCCTAGATCATTCCATCACATGATGCTTGCCAACTAAAGAGTAGGTTGGAATGAGAAGGAATTCTACTGACTCTTGCATAAAAGTAAAAGATAGGCCCTTCGCAGAGGGATGCAGGGATTTGCAGAGGTGCCGGAGCTCGAAGCAAAAACAGAGATGAAAATAATTTTGAGAGGTATGCTTTCATTGTCAACATAACGACCAAGAGTTCCCAATATCTTCCATACTACAAACATTATAGGTGGTTCCCAAACAGAAAGGTAAATATTTTTACTCCCCCTCCACCAACAATCATCAATCCATTGCTTGCCCGAAACAACGGGTGCCTCCAACTAACATCAAACCTGGGGGAGTTTTGTTTGCAATTATTTTTGATTTGATTTCGATCTTTTGATCATGGGACTGGGCATCCCAGTTACCAGCCATTTTCTCGTGAATGATGAGCGGAGTCCACTCATCGTGAGAATAACCCACCTAGCATGGAAGATACTGCTAGCCCCTAGTCACTACATGAGCGATTCGGGCATACAAAACAGATTATTATTTGAAGCCTTAGAGTTTGGCACATGCAAATTTACTTTGGACGGCAGGTAAATACCGCATATAGGTAGATATGGTGGACACTCATGGAAGAAACTTGATTCAAGGAGTTTGGATGCATAAGCAGTATTCCCGCTTAGTACAGATATTTTGGCTAGCAAAGGATTCTAAATAGCAAGCACCACATGTTAGAGGATCCAAAACAATATAACTTATACAAATATACCCAAGCATAACTCATTATGTTGTCTTCCTTGTCCAACTTCAACTAATTTGCTCAGGTTTGAAAATAATTAATGGGGCTCACAATCATAGAAGATGTCCAAGATAGTATATTTATATGTGAAATCTCTCTTCCTTCAATATTCTTTCATGAATTGTTCAAGTGACCAATACAATGTTTGCTAACCTTCAAAAAATGTACCACCTCTACTTCTTATATGTGAAGTCATTACTCCCCATGGGATAAGCATATAAAACATATATAATTTCATATTTATGAAATTCAAATCATTCAACCATTTACTCATAGGATATAAGTGAAGCACTAGTGCAAAAACAAACTACTCTGAAAGATATAAGGGAAGATCAATGAGTAGTTGAATAATTATGCAATTATGTGAAGACTCTCTAACATTTAAGAATTTCAGATCTTGGTATTTTATTCAAATATCAAGCAAAGCTAAAGAAAATAAAATGACGCTCCAAGCAAAACACATATCATGTTGTGAATAAAAATATAGGTCCAAGTAAAGTTACCGATGAACGAAGACGAAGGAGGGGATGCCATCCGGGGCATCCCCAAGCTTAGACGCTTGGTTATCCTTGAATATTACCTTGGGGTGCCTTGGGAATCCCCAAGATTAGGCTCTTGCCACTCCTTATTCCATAGTCCATCGAATCTTTACCCAAAACTTGAAAACTTCACAACACAAAACTTAACAGAAAATCTCCTGAGCTCTGTTAGCGAAAGAAAACAAAACACCACTTCATGGTACTATAATGAACTCATTATTCATTTATATTGGTGTTAAACCTACTGTATTACAACTTCTCTATGGTTTATAAACTATTTTACTAGCCATAGAGTCATCAAAATAAGCAAACAACACACGAAAAACAGAATCTGTCAAAAACAGAACAGTCTGTAGTAATCTGTAACTAACGCAAACTTCTGGATATACAAAAATTCTAAAATAAACAGGTGGACCTGAGGAATTTGTCTAGTAATCATCTGCAAAAAGAATCAACTAAATATCACTCTCCAGTAAAAGGTTGAAGCAAATCTCGTGAGCGCTAAAGTTTCTGTTTTTTACAGCATGATCATAAAGACTTCACCCAAGTCTTCCCAAAGGTTCTACGTGGCACAAACATTAATTAAAACATGAAAACACATCTAACCAGAAGCTAGATGGATTATTTACTCCTAAACATAACCAAAAAGCAAGAAACTAAAATAAAATTGGGTTGCCTCCCAACAAGCGCTAACATTTAACGCCCCTAGCTAGGCATGATGATTTCAATGATGCTCATATAAAAGATAAGAATTGAAACATAAAGAGAGCATCATTTAGAATATGACTAGCACATTTAAGTATAACCCACTTCCTATGCATAGGGATTTTGTGAGCAAAGAACTTATGGGAACAAGAATCAACTTGCATACGAAGGTAAAACAAGCATAACTTCAAGATTTTAAGCACATAGAGAGGAAACTTGATATTATTGCAATTCCTACAAGCATATATTCCTCCCTCATAATAATTTTCAGTAGCATCATGTATTAATTCAAAAATATAACCAGCACCTTAAGCATTCTTTTCATGATCTACTTGCATAGAAAATTTATTATTCTCCACATAAGCAAAATTCTTCTCATTCGGAATAGTGGGAGTATCATAAGAGACTTGAATACTATAAATTGTTTCCACATTAAAAGAGTAATGTTTTAGAAAAAGGGTACTCATAATTATGAATTTTTTTATAAATATAATCATCACTACTTTTTATAGCATAAGTTTCATCACAATAATCATCATAAGTAGCAACTTAGTTCTCATCATAATCAGTTGAAACCTCTTCCGAAATAGTGGATACATCACTAAATAAAGTCATGACCTCTCCAAATCCACTTTCATAAATATTATAAGATTCCACATCCTCCAAAATAGTGGGATCATTACTTGCTAAAGTTGACACTCTTCCAAACCCACTTTCATCAATATAATCATCATAAGTAGGAGGCATGCTATCATCATTATAAATTTGCATATCAAAACTTGGGAGGCTAATAACATCATCTTCATTAAACATAGCATCCCCAAGCTTGGGACAAACATTAATTTCAGCCAATATATTCTCAAAAACATCATCTTCATCAAACATAGCATCCCCAAGCTTGGGCCTTTTCATATCATAAGCATAATTACTCTCATCATTAATAGTATGGATAGCACCAATAGTATAGCAATTATCATATTCTTCCAAGCAAGTGCCAAAAAGATTTTCAAGATCATTAGAAGTATCATTATCTTCCCAATCATAATCATCACAACAAGCAATAGGCATAACGAGATCATCATCAAGTGCATCATCTTCCACAGTTATTTTTGATTCATTTTCATGAGGCACAACAATAATAGGAGCAACATTATTTGGGAGAGATATATTTTTACCTCTCTTCCTTTTTCTTTTCTTCTTCTTCACCACATCATGTGTGGGTTCAGTCCTCTTTTTAGAGCTCCTTATTAATGAGATTGGTTGAATAGAAGGCTCCTCCTCGTTACCTGATTCGTCATAAGAAATAATAGGAGAATATTGGGAAGTCTCTTCCCTTTCGTTAGTATTCTCTTCATCTGCTATTTGTTTTCTTCTCTTTATGTAATTGGAAATATAAGGATTTTCAATGCAATTCACCTCACAATACATATAAATTTCTTCTAGATAAAAATGAAGAACTCTATCAAGGGCAAATTCTAGAATAACCTTAGTTATACGTTTCATTTCTTCATAACCCAAGAGCAAACTATGTTCATTATGATGTGCAAGGGAAATCAAGTCATCACAATTTTTGGACACAATACGATCATGAAACAATTTGCATTGGGTACTGAAATGATCACGTTCATTGCAAAGTTCACAAGTACGGCTAAGAAAGTTTAAATTTTCAGCACAAACATCTAGCCTCTCTTGCAACCATTTAGTTTCTAAATGCTTATGCCTCTTGCAATATCTATCTTCCCTATTTGGTGTGTACTTGCAAACCCAATGCACTCCACAAAAATTGACATGTTTATAGGAGAAATTTTCATCATAACTAGTGCAATCATCATTAGTACTATGGATATTCAAAGAGTTCATACTAACAACATTGCAATCATGCTCATTATTCAAAGATTTAGTGCCAAACATTTTAATGCATTCTTCTTCTAACACTTTGGCACAATTTTCCTTTCCATCATACTCATGAAAGATATTAAAAAGACGAAGCGTATGAGGTAAACTCAATTCCATTTTTTTGTAGTTTTCTTTTATAAACTAAACTAGTGCTAAAACAAGAAACAAAAAGATTCGATTCCAAGATCTAAAGATATACCTTCAAGCACTCACCTCCCCGGCAACGGCGCAAGAAACTTCTTAGTTGACGGGTGTGAGTGCCACTTACCTAGCCTCCCCGGCAACGACGCCAGAAACTGCTTGATGTCTACTACACAACCTTCTTCTTGTAGACGCTGTTGGGCATCCAAGTGCAGAGGTTTGTAGGACAGTAGCAAATTTCCCTCAAGTGGATGACCTAAGGTTTATCAATTCGTGGGAGGCGTAGGATGAAGATGGTCTCTCTCAAACAACCCTGCAACCAAATAACAAAGAGTCTCTTGTGTCCCCAACACACCCAATACAATGGTAAATTGTATAGGTGCACTAGTTCGGCGAAGAGATGGTGATACAAGTGCAATATGGATGGTAGATATAGGTTTTTGTAATCTGAAAATATAAAAACAGCAAGGTAACTAAAGATAAAAGTGAGCGTAAACGGTATTGCAATGCTAGGAAACAAGGCCTAGGGTTCATACTTTCAGTAGTGCAAGTTCTCTCAACAATAATAACATAATTGGATCATATAACTATCCCTCAACATGCAACAAAGAGTCACTCTAAAGTCACTAATAGCGGAGAACAAACAAAGAGATTATGGTAGGGTACGAAACCACCCCAAAGTTATTCTTTCCAATCAATCCGTTGGGCTATTCCTGTAAGTGTCACAAACAGCCCTAGAGTTCGTACTAGAATAACACCTTAAGACACAAATCAACCAAAACCCTAATGTCACCTAGATACCCCAATGTCACCTCAAGTATCTGTGGGTATGATTATACAATATGCATCACACAATCTCAGATTCATCTATTCAACCAACACATAGAACCTCAAAGAGTTTCCCAAAGTTTCTACCGGAGAGTCAAGACGAAAACATGTGCCAACTCCTATGCATAGGTTCATGGGCGGAACCCGCAAGTTGATCACCAAAATATACATCAAGTGAATCACATGATATCCCATTGTCACCGCAGATACGCACGGCAAGACATACATCAAGTGTTCTCAAATCATTAAAGACTCAATCCGATAAGATTACTTCAAAGGGAAAACTCAATCCATTACAAGAGAGTAGAGGGGGAGAAACATCATAATCCAACTACAATAGCAAAGCTCGCGATACATCAATAGTGTATCACCTCAAGAACACAAGAGAGAGAGAGATCAAACACACAGCTACTGGTACATACCCTCAGCCCCGAGGGTGAACTACTCCCTCCTTGCCACGGAGAGCGCCGGGATGATGAAGATGGCCACCGATGAGAGATCCCCCCTCCGGCAGGGTGCCGGAACAGGGTCCCGATTGGTTTTTGGTGGCTACAGAGGCTTGCGGCGGCGGATCTCCCGATCTATTATGTTCCCCGAAGGTTTTAGGGTATATGGATATATATAGGCGGAAGAAATACGTCAGGGGAGCCACGAGGGGCCCACGAGGGTGGAGGGCGCGCCCCCTGCCTCATGCCTTCCTCATTGCTTTCTTGACGCGGACTCCAAGTCTCCCGGGTTGCTTTCCTTCCAAAAATAACTTCTCCAAAACGTTTCATTCCGTTTCGACTCCGTTTGATATTCCTTTTCAAAACACTGAAACAAGGGAAAAAACAGGAACTGGCACTGGGCTCTGGGTCAATAGGTTAGTCCCAAAAGTAATATAAAAGTGCATAGTAAAGCCTATAAAACATCCAAGATGGATAATATAATAGCATGAATACTTCAAAATTATAGATACGTTGGAGACGTATCAGCTGCCTGAGTGTTTGCCACTCTCGGCAACCACAACTGCCTCACCACTTTATGCCCCCGCTGTCCCTACGCCCATATCGGTAACATTAGTGTAAAATCACATGAAACATTAAGCAATGCCACCTAACGTCACTATTAAGTAATGGTCTAGTGCCGTTGATAAATTGAAGCAATGCCACCACCATTATATGAAGTGCTTCCGTCTTGCTTTATTTCCCATGAATTGTGTTTTTGTAGTTACACTTAAATCTCACACCGCTAACATTTCTTAATCCTAGTGGAACTGCACAAATTTGATTGCACATTTACTGACCATGTGCTACTCTCATGACAGTAATACTAAAGCTACTGTTCTGCATGTTCTTCTAGTGGCAGTGTTGATGTGATGTGATGCTACATACTTATGGGCACTTTCATACTGTCAATGTAGTGCCATTTATAACACAATAGATGCTGCTATTAATCATATGCCACTGCAAGTAACTGTCACTGTTTAAATAAACGTATTCCATATTTGCGCAAACAGGGATGTATGTCTCTATATCGTTTCTATCTGCGCAATCAAAAGTACACACCTCAGTTTTAGTAGAACTGCACAAAATGAGATGGCTATTCCCAGCTGTCGTCCTCTAACCAGCCGTCTTCCAGGTATTCCTACATTGGTAGTAACTAGGTAGAATGACCAATGCAATCTAAAAGAAGTTGATTCGTACGTTTTACTTCCTGATTACAGTGCAGGGACGAGCGAAAACAACTGCATCCTAGTCCGGAATGCACTTTCTTCCAGTTCATCCATGGACCGACCACTAGCTGGCACGACTGCACGGAGGTTTTTGGGACAGGTGCGCAGACAAGAGGCATTGTGGTCTGCTTATTTCTGCAAATAGCGGTGCTTAAATTTAGTGGAACTGCACAAGAAGTTTAGATGATCAGTACACTACATGGTTCTGTTCAACATTCCAACTGAGAACACCGTTATAATTGGTTATTCTGGAATGAGAGAACCTAGCCCTGGATGGTGGCAACAAGAAAAACCAGAGTGAACTCTAGGGAATTAAAGCGTGCCTACGGAGGCCCTTTGCTCAGAGAAGCCTTGCTTGATTTATCCTGATTTGCAAACCTTATCACAACTTTGTCTTTTGCTGTGAACTAGTATATGTTTGTTATGTTCTATGAATCATTGAGATGTATAAAATTGCTTAACTTATGCTTTTCAGGTATTTTGTGAAGCCGAGTTTAATGTGAATTTTGCACATGAACACTGGACTAGCGTGTGAATGTTTGGAATTTATTGTGTAGCCTTAGTAAACTGCATGAACCACTGTAACAAGATATGTAGTTGCTTATATGTCAGATAGCTGATTATTGATTGTTAGTTGGTAGATAGCCGACTTTTCTAGTGTTGAAGCGAGCTGAGCCAATGTGCCGTGTTTTGCACAACTACTTACAAGAGGGGTAGCACCAACAGTGTTTACAAGTACTTAACCAGCCTTACGTACCTGAAAGCACAAGTGCTCCCTGGGTGATTTTGGTAATTAATGTCAACATATCTCTTGTTGGACTAATGCTTCTATCTAGTATGTTTCAGATAAGTTCAACAATGGAGTGGCATGGATTATAGGATGTGGAACCCCTTCAAAATGCTAAGGACAAAGGATTGGCTCAAGCTCAAAGCTCAGGACTCTACTTTTTTCATTTTAAGTGATCCAAGATCACATTGAGTCCATAGGAAAAGCCAATACTATCAAGAGGGGGTGAGGTGTTGCTTAATGAGTTTCTTGCTCAAAGTGCTTAGTGATATGCTCCAAAAACCCTCAACTACTTTCTCACATCCACATATGTCCCAAACCAAAAGTCAAACTTGGCCCCACCGAAACTTTCTATCCGGTGCCACCGAGTTCAGTTGACATAGCGACTGCCAGAAACCCTAATCGGTTCGGTCTCACCGATGGGATCTCGGTCTCGCCGAGATGGGCCTGCAAACTCTCTGTTGCCTATTGCAATAATAATTTCGGTCCCACCGAGATATGCAATCGGTCCCGCCGAGTTTGCTTGGCCAACTCTCTGTTTTGCTTATTACCCAAATCGGTCCCACCGAGTTTGTGTAATCGGTCAAACTGAGTTGAGGATTTACCCTAACCCTAGCACATCGGTCCCACCAAGTTGATCATATCGGTCCCACCAAAATGCCTAACGGTCACATTATGAACTAAATCAGTCTGACCGAGTTTCACGATTCGGTCCCACCGAGTTTGGTAAGTTGTGTGTAACGGTTAGATTTTGTGTGGAGGCTATATATACCCCTCCACCCACTCTTCATTCATGGAGAGAGCCATCAGAACATGCCTACACTTCCAACATACATTTTCTGAGAGAGAACCACCTACACTTGTGTTGAGGTCAAGATATTCCATTCCAACCACATAAATCTTGATCTCTAGCCTTCCCCAAGTTGCTTTCCACTCAAATCATATTTCCACCAAATATAATCCTATGAGAGAGAGTTGAGTGTTGGGGAGACTATCATTTGAAGCACAAGAGCAAGGAGTTCATCATCAACACACCATTTGTTACCTCTTGGAGAGTGGTGTCTCCTAGATTGGCTAGGTGTCACTTGGGAGCCTCCGTCAAGATTGTGGAGTTGAACCAAGGAGTTTGTAAGGGCACGGAGATTGCCTACTTCGTGAAGATCTACCCGAGTGAGGCAAGTCCTTCGTGGGCGACGGCCATGGTGGGATAGACAAGGTTGCTTCTTCGTGGACCCTTCATGGGTGGAGCCCTCCGTGGACTCGCGCAACCGTTACCCTTCGTGGGTTGAAGTCTCCATCAACGTGGATGTACGATAGCACCACCTATCGAAACCACGGATAAAAACTCTCCGTGTCTCCAAATTGCATTTGCACAATCCAATCCCATCCCTTTACATTCTTGCAACTTGCATGCTTTACTTTCCGCTGCTCATATACTCTTGTCATGCTTGCTTGATATGTATTGTGAATGTTTAAACTTGTGCCAAAACTCCACATCTAATTAAGGAAATTAAAAACTGCAACTTTTCTTCTTAGACCCTATTCACCCCCCTATAGACACCTCTTCTCGATCCTTTCAATTGGTATCAGAGCTTTGGTCTCCATTGCTTTGGTCTAATCACCATTGGAGGAAGATGGATGAGTCTACGTTGGCGAGTCTTAGACATAGAGTGCTTATTCTTGATGGAGAGTTCTTTCATGAGTGGAAAAATGAAATGCTTAAGATTTTCAATGAATATCATTTGAACAATTACATTACTAGCCCTTGTGCACCTCATGTTGATTCTTTGCATCCTACTCTTGATGAGTCTATTGACATGATCCGCAACCTTAGAACTGTTAATCTTATCACTAGAGGCTTGCCTAGAAACTTGATTGGATGTTTGCCTACTCTAGATTGTGCCTACACTATATGGAGATTTCTTGAGGAAAGATTTCCAAACTATTCCTTGCAAAACCTAGATGAAATTCTTCATAAGTCTATTACCTTGAGTAAGATGAATTCTAGTGATCCTAGCTTTGGTGATTGTCTATTTGAGCTTACCAACATCATGCGTGCCAAAGTAAATGTTGGAATCACTAGCAATGTCATATCCGAAGCTATTAGAATTCATAAAGGTGACCATTGTGATGATCATTTATCTAATGAACTACCCTCTCTAGGAATGGATCAAATACAAGACAATGTTGAACATGGATACTATGATGAGGATGATGATAGGGACTATGATCTTGACGATGCGATGAGACACTTTGGTCTTATGGCTAATCTTGGCGGCTACATGGTTGGAGGAAAGGAATGGGTCCTTGATAGTGGATGTACTAATCATATGACTGGAGACAAAGATATATTTCGTGAGCTTGCTAAAAACGACGGCCCTCGAAAGTATGTCACGTTTGGTGATAACTCAAAGGGTAAGGTGGTTGGCCTCGGTAAGGTGGCCATCTCACATGTTAGCTCCATACAAAACATCATGCTCGTTGAATCTCTGGGGTACAATTTACTTTCAGTATCTAGACTTGCTGATTTCGGTTTCAATGTCCTATTTACTCAAGTAGACTGCCAAGTGTTTCGAAGAGACAATCATAAAATGGTCTTTACCGGTATACGTAGAGGTGATCTTTACATTGTTGATTTCACTAAAAAGGCTCAACCCTAGAACTTGCTTAATTGCTAAATCTTCTAATGGCTGGTTGTGGCATAGAAGGTTAGGTCATGTGGGCATGCGAAATCTTGATAAGCTTATTAAAGGTGATCATATCCTTGGAGTAAAAGATGTTATATTTGACAAGGATAGACTTTGTAGTACTTTTCAAGCAGGAAAACAAGTTGGAGGGATTCACCCTGTGAAGAACATCATGACCACGAGAAGACCACTCGAGCTACTTCATATGGATCTCTTTGGTCCCTATGCCTACAAGAGTCTCGGTGGTAACTCATTTGGTCTAGTCATAGTCGATGATTTTTCAAGATTTACGGGGGTGATCTGTAACATCCCAAATTTTCAATTTGGTATGTTATACATAGATCATCATTGCATATCATGTTTTATTGCATTTTTACAAATCCTCGATAAATCCTAAGCAACTCAAGGACCCTCGGAGAGAGTTGGGGATTTTTCTTAAATTTTCATATTTGATTTTTTTTCAAATAATAAGACAAGGATTTTGCTTTTAATTATTTTCCCTTCGGAAAAATATTTCATTTTAAAACAAATGAGAGGAGAAAATATGACTTCTCCAAAACAATTGAAATACTGGAGGAAAAATGTTAAAATAATTATTTGGAATTTATTTGGATTTTATTTGCAATTTTTATTGCATTAAAAATATTGCATGTTTTCAAAATATTTATTTTGATTTAAAAAATGTTCACCCTATTCTAGATTTTCTAACTAGACGGGGAAAATTTATTTCATATTTTTCTGATTTTTATTCATTTTTCTACGAATTATTTTCCGCGGAACTTATTTAAAAAAAAATAGACGAGCGACGCCCGCTGGGCCGAAGCCCAGCCGAGCGCCGGCCCGCCCGCGCCTCTCCTTCCTCCGCACGGGACGCCACCGCCGCCATGACCGAGTCCGGCCGCCACACGCCTCCCCTCGCCGCCCCCTCCCCCAAGCCACCCCGGGACCCCCGCTCCTATATATACCCCCCTCTC